>NW_024412412.1:23961021-24078270 GCF_014898765.1 Herpailurus yagouaroundi | reverse complement strand
ATCTTCCCTATCCATTCATCTGTCAACTGACATTTGGGCTCTTTCCATACTTTTGCTATAGGACATGTCTCTTTTTTAAAGAATGGGAAGATAGTACTACATTTCTGTTCTTGCTATATAACTTAATTTTAATTACCTATCTTAGATTGAATTCCCTAGAAATCAGAGCTCGAAGCAAACACTTATATGCTAACATTTTATATTAAAAGTGCAATTGGTTCCTGGGAAGGATGAGCAGGGGAGAAAGCAGGGAGGCAGGAAAGAAGGAAGAATACAGGGGCACCTGAGTGGCTCGGTCAGTTAACTGTCTGACTTTGGCTCAGGTCATGATCTCACGGTTCACAAGTTTGAGCCCCACATCGGGATCTGTGGTGACAGCTCAGAGACTGTAGCTTATTTCAGATTCTGTGTCTCCCTCTCTCTTTGCCCTTCCCCCACTCATGCTCTGTCTCTCTCTCAAAAATAAAAATAAAACATTAAAAAAATTGAAAAAAGGAAGAATACATATAATGAGAAGAGTTACCCGGATAGCCACTGATAGCCATTTATTGTCAGAGAAGCCTTATGAACAATGACATCTGAGGACAATCCTCTGTCAGGGACAATAATTTTCTCCTTCCCGATCCTCTGCTGATCCATTGTGGAACCATAATGTTTTAACTCCCCCACACTCTTGGGTTGTAATTCCAGATCTCTTTCGGCAGCTATTAAGGAAGCCAGAGTTTCCATGGAACCTAACTGCTCAAGCTCACAACAATCTCTGGTCAGTCAATGTCAAGCATGGGGTTTTGTGAACTCCTGTGGGAATTGCAGTGGCAGCACTAGAAACTGAGCTTCATAGCTGGAGACCAGTACAACCAGTTGTGAAAGGCCTGTCCAGCCAATGAGCAAGGCCAATACATGGAGCTGAGGTGAAGCATAAACAGAAACCATCGCTGAAGCTTTATCTCCTGCCTTTTCATGACACCAATCTAGAAAAGCTGGTGTTGCCTGAGATCAATCTCACTACTTTAGATGACTCGTCTAGCTACTACTTTTTCATTCTCGTGTATTTGCATCAGAAGAAGCAATTGTACATAATCCCTGAATTGACCAACCAAGAGTAAACAGGTGATTAGCTTCCAGTTTTACCAACAAGTCTAGAACTGCTTCAAAGAAGCAAATACAATTAGTCACTTAAGTTGGAGATCACATGCATGCATGGCATTTCACCATCAGAACACTGGCCTCAAGTTTCCTTTCTGACACTAGTCAGGGATGGTTGTAGACTAAGGACAACTGCATGGCAGCAAGAGCAAAATGAGAGTGGTACAGAGTAGACGACGCCAACCTGTTGAACCATCTCAAAAGGAGATCATGTCCCCAAATGTTTACGTTATTCATTCATTACGTACCATTTTAATCAAAAGAAGAACTTTCCTCATTTAATGGCAAATATTTGTGGTTAGTAATCATTTGCCTTTAAGAGTAGAAGCAGTACTAGTTTTCGTAACAAATCACATAGCATCCTAGTGATGTCCAGTGAGGAAGGGCAGTGATGTTGAAGCCATCACATCAGGAGTCACTAATGGAAATGAATCTACCTGTTTAGATATTTGCAGTATTCTGAGGTTTTATTCTGAAGAGGTAATTGTATAGCCCACTCACTAAGCAGTAACACAACTTAGCTTCTTTCAGCTTCTGAGCATCAGACCACAGCTACCCAATTCATTTTTGAAAATGCAAATTCAAAGACCTGTTTGTAGCGTATACTTTATAGCTTAAAAAAGAAAAGAAAACCGATGTGGGTTTTAGCTTTTTCAAATGTATCACAGATGAGTACTATATTATACAAACAATTCTGACTATGGATAATTTTGAGATATATGAGTCTAAAACTTTATGTTCCACATCGCCTCTAAACTCCATCGTTAAAAAATGAGGATTAGTTGATATAAATTAGGAAAAAAAATAGATACTAAGTAATTTAGAGTTCAACTTTTTTTCCTCCAGATTTAAATGTTTAAATTTTCCTCATAATAAAAATACAGTATGTTCATTATAGAAATTTTAGGAAAAAAAAGCAGAGAACAAATAAATAATTAAATAAAAAGCACTCAAAACCTCTAACCCTGGAAATAATTACTGAATTTTGGAATATATAGTTAAATATATAGGTGGGTAGATAACGTAACTATTTACCCCATATCTCTAATTTTTCTAATTTTTCTTTCTTCTTCAATCATTCCTGATGACTTCTGGGACACTTCTAGGCCTGGTCTGTTTTCCTTTTGGTTTAGGGATCAAACAATTACAGCTCACTTGACAAATCCTGCCTGCTGCTTGTTTTCCACATCTCAAAGATTAACAACAGGTTTAACTTTAAATAGATTTTAAAAATCAAGTGAAGAGTAATATTTTATGACACATGAAAGTATATGAAATTCAAACTTGTGTTCACAGATGATGTTTTATTGAAATACAGTCACCTTTATTTGATAACTGTGCTATCACAGTTTTCCTGTTAGGTTACAAGATTCATAAACCTCTCTTGTTTCTGGAACCTCCTTCAGGTAGAATTTGAGGAAGAGAATCGGCAGTTCATATTAGTTCACCCTTTAATTCAGAATTGTACCTATATTTCTAACTTAAAAGACTTGGGTAATTACTGGTACCAGAAAATTCCTTATTTAATTTTATTATAGAAATTAAAAAATATCTACATAAAGCCTCACAGCCATAATATTGACATTGATGACTATTGCTGGAATATCTTTGCGGTAGAGGTTAAAATAGTAGTATAGCTATGTTACAAGGAATTTATAATATTTTAATTGTACAGCTATTAATAGACTTTCACTGGTGATTTGAAATGGAATTAATGGACAACCTGGCTTATTTATTAACCAGTTTTGTACATTTTATAAGGAGCAAGGTAAATTTATTTTCTTGTTTCTATATATCACTAGATAATTGTTTCTCAAATTTTGATAAACTTTAACTTAATTTCCCAATTTCAGCCTCTGTGGGTGGTATATTCTTGTTATAAAAACAACAGCAACTATGTGTATGGGCAGTGCAATGAAATATTCAGGGCATGAGTACAGATGGAGACAAATAAATGAAAAGCTGCAATGTATAAATGCTATTTTTCATAGAAAAGTATGTAAACTAGTTATGAGTTCACCTTTGGTTTCTTTGGAAATTTAGATAAAGATATTTTCTAAAACATACATATATAAACTTTGCATAATAGTAAACAATTTAGGGTTCATCTGTATATGGCCTTTAAAAAAAAATCCAGAACTATACCTATCCAGGTACTCAAAACTACAGGTCACCATAGCAATGCACATGGAAAGTCTGAATTCTGTACAGGAAATTCTATACTTTTTTTTTCTTGATTAAATTATCTTTTTAACCCATGTACAATAAAGAGAACAAGCATACTGTAGCAGGAGACTGGGTTAAATGACTCCATGAATATCTTTAATTTTTCACAATAAATTAAATTTTGAATCTACTTTACGAACAACAAAAAAGCAGACACACACAAAGAATCCTTAACTGTAGCAATATTATATAACAATAGTAGATATAGCTGCCTTCACTGCACAACTCTCGGCAAGTTAAAGCCACATATATTATTCCACACAGATGAAGTTCAATCTTAGATCTGCAAAGGAAACTCATAGCCTCAATGACATTCATTGTGATATTTAATAACTCTGAAAACTCTCTGTTATTTCTAATCTGTCTAATGTTGTCTTACTCCATTTTTTCTAATTAGGTCCTTAGAGAAATATAAATATCAACCATTCCCCTATGAAAACTCATTCTTTAACTCGATTTGATAAATAACATCTTGATCTTGGTCTAAATGAACTAGGTCTAAATATAAAAGTTAATCAGGTTTGGGGCTTTGCTCAACTCCTTTTTATTTGTCAATGCCTTTTTAAATTGTGTAAATCAAACATGGACTTCTGTCTGAACCATATGACTTGGGATTTTGTTAAAATGGGATTAAACTTGAATTAAGAACAAATTAATTTAATCTACTAGACAGAAGATTACATACGCAATCGTCCATCATTGTCAATTATAATAACATAAAGCTATGGATGATAACTAGGATTTTTCTATTTTTTATCCATATAAGTGAATGGTCTGTGTGTTCTGATACAAAAAAGACACGGGAAATGTAATATTAACAATTGCACTTTCAAAATAGGTAGGAATATAAATCTAGATAAGGCAATATGTATTACAGCAGAATAGGAAAGAATCTGTATGATTAAATGTGTCTGTAACCTCAAGGTAAGATTTTAGTCCTTTATCTGATACTAGTAAATTCCTCTCTTTGAAAGGAAGGAATATTGCTATCACTAAATTTTCTAAAAGAGTGGACTAAATGCAATTTCATCATTGATATTATATCTATATAAAATATGACTCTAAGAAGAATACTGCTTTGACTTCTTAGAGTACTATTATTCCTGAACCCTTAAATCTCAAATCTCTGATGGTGTTTTAATGCTACTTATATTTTTTATACTGTCTTACTAATTAGAAAACAACACCACTAATGATGATTATTAGTTCCTTTGTGGTTGGAAAGAAAGTTTGTGTGAAATTGATTTTGAACATCTTTCCAACCAGGAAATTATATTCTTAGGCTTTTGGTGGTATGAATTTGACCCTTTCTGCAGTGTTCTGGGAAGATGAGAGAGGGAGAAAGTATGTAAGAAAAGAGAATGACATCAATTAACGTAGAGAATAAAAGTTGTTCTTGGGGTGCCTGGGTGGTTCAGTCATTTAAGCATTCAACTCTTGATTTTGAGTCATGAGCTCACACTTTGTGAGATCTGCACTGTCAGCATGGAGCCAACTTGGGATTTTCTCACTCCCTCTCTCTCTGCTCCCACCTCTTGTGTGCATTCTTTCTTTCTCTCTCTCTAAATAAATAAATAAACTAAGAAAGAAGTGGTTCTTATATTTTGATAATTATATCCTTTCTTAGATGAGATCAATGTTATTCCAGACCAAAGTTCTCCTGTGTCACTATGCATATGTTATCACAAGTATAAATTTTGAGACTTTATGTGATCTTAATTACTGTAATAGGGCTAAAGATTTTGCAGTCATATTTCTGGGATGAGGTCCTAGCTTTTTGAAATGAATGCATTCAAGATAGTAATTTAAGGGGAAAAAAAGAGGGGGGGGCATCTGAGTGGCTCAGTCGGTTAAGCATCTGACTTTGGCTGAGGTCATTATCACACATTTCATGGGTTCGAGCCACGCATTGGGCTGTTTGCTGACAGCTCAGAGCCTGCAGCCTGCTTCTGATTCTGTGTGTGTGTATCTCTCTCTCTCTCTGTACCTCCACCGTTCTCACTCTGTGTCTCTCAAAAAAAATAAACATTAAAAACAATAGTGATTTAAGGTAGTGAAGTCATGAGAGTTAGTTTTCTACTTAGTATAATTGGTGAAAGCATACATATCTCATTACGTGTTATAATTAAATACGGTACTAATTTTATATAATATTAGCAAGAATGTATTTCATGAGTTCTTATGTACCAGGCAATACATAAAGTGCCTTATGCATATTATTTACAATATCTAATGTGCAATCTACCACTACTGTGTTCATTCTCCTCTTTTCTTTAATGTTTATTTATTTATTTGAGAGAGAGAGAGAGAGAGAGAGAGGCATAGAGAGAGGGAGAGACAGAATCCCAAGCAAGCTCTGCACTGTCAGCACAGAGCCCAAGGCAGGGCTCAATCACATGAACCTTAATATCATGACCTGAGCTGAAATCAAGAGTCAGACACTTAGCTGGCTGAGCCACCCAGGCACCCCTCTCCTCTTCTGTCTTGAGTTTTCACTTAATTTTTAATTAATAAATAGAAATAAGATGACTATAGTCAACTCTTTTAATAAATATATGCATCAAAAAGCATTGCTATTGAATTAAAAATATATAATCTGAGAGAGTAACAGGGAATATAGAGGGGATTATGACATGACACCTTATTATAATAAAAATACCTTCAAGAAATATGTATATTTGTATCTAGGAATCTTTGGACATTGAAGAAGATATTCCCTGAATCATAAAATTATTTTTGTATATAAAATTCAATGTTCCCTAAAACACACTTATTTTCTTGTGCTCTGTGTATATTTCTGAATGTCATCAATCTCATCCTACAAACATTGATACTGCTAGATGTATTTAACTTAGTCTATATCACACCAGTTTTCAAGCTATATTGACTCTGGCTAAAGGGAATAAACTCAGTCTTCTTTACATTCCATCCATACTATCTAAACAAGAAATTCAATAAATGTTGGTCACACAGTGACTATATGAAGGATCAAAGAAAACTTTCAGATGCCCTGAACATTATTCAGAATATTTGAATATTTGTCTCCATCTGTACTTTGATTGAATTATGATTAACCAACCCCTAAGATACAAATCCCCCTGCAGCCCTCTCTATTAATTCTTAGATACCATTATAGCTCAGTGTCAGAAGGTGTTACGTACCTTCACTCTATAGTCACACTATTGTTTCTCTTTCTCCTAAAAATTCATACAGTTTTAAAAATCCTTTCAATTTATTACATCCCCTTTCTGTCATTATTTATGCCATTAACCATCTCTTGGTCATTCCCCTGTGACTTCTAAACACACACACACACACACACTTATATTCTTGAATATTCTATAAACCTACTCACCCTCTTCCTTTGTATTCCTAAGATTATTCTTGGTGTTTTGAACACGTAGTATTTTACTTACTTTATGTCCCCACTTACAATCACTTTTCCCTAACCCTTCATCAGCTACCAGCCTCAATGGTCACATATTCAAATCAGAAAATAGACTACCTTCAAAATCATAAATTAAGCGCCCCCCCCCACCCATATTCTGTCCACAGCCATCAATGCTGTCTCACATACTCCAGTGTTCCTACTGCAATATTTGGTTTCAATTAATCAAGACCTTCAATCCTTTGAATGACCCTTTTCTCCCTATTATTAGTCCTTTCTGACTATGCTTCCTTTCTTCTCAAATCCCATTTCCCTACTCTGTCATTACAGTCATTCTCTTTCAAATACTTTCAACATGCTTGCTCCTTCAACTTTTGTTGATATAGACAGAAATGCTAACCTTAAATGAATAGCGAGATCACATTTCTCTATGTCCTTTTTCACATAACTAGGAATTGTGGGAAACGATCACATAAACAAGGAGGCTGACCCCCATTACATGTCCACAATCACCAAACTCAAGTAGAACTTCAATATTTCCCAGTAATCCTAGTTGAGGATAATCAAAAAGCCCACTCTCTCGTTTGGCTCAACTAATTTTTAACTTTTGTTTTTTTGTTTTGTTTTGTTTTGTTTTGACTTCTCAGAAACCCTGCACTCTCTTTCCACTGTCTTAACTCTGTCAGTATACTACTACAAGTTCTCTTTAAGAGAATTCAAGGGAACAGAGTAGCTAACTTTTTCTTGTCCAGCATATAAAGTTTCCTACTCAGAAAAGCTCCAAGTCATACTCATGTGCTCTGGGTACTCAACTTCTAATCTCCTCAATAATCTTCCCATAAATGAGTAAAAATTACTTTTCCTGACCATGTGAGGGTAAGTTGAGAGCAGCATGTTCCTTTACCCTAAATACATAAGCAGATATTTAAAAACAGCATCTCTTACGTAATCATGGTACACTTCTCAAATTCAGACTTTTTAAGAGTGCTGAGATACAATTATTTATGACAAGAATCAGCAAACTTTTTTTTTTCAGAGGGCCAGATAGTAAATATTTGAGGTTTGTGGGCCAGATGCTTTCTGATACAACTACTCACCTCTCCTGCAGTAGCACACAAGCAGCCACAGGCAATACCTAAACCAATGAGCGTGGCTGTGTTCTACTACAACTATTTATACAAATAAGTGGCAGGTCCTGAGTTGAACCACATTTTATATTCTGAAATTGTCAAGTAAACAATTTTTAATAGAATTTTTTTCTTGTTTAGGACCTGTTATGTAGCTTGTTTGATTTTTCCTTTTATTTCTTTCAACTTTTGTTTTATGTATTTTGAAGTATTATTAGACATATGTATGTTAAAGATTGCTATATTTTCCTCTCTAATTGACTGTTTTATCATTAAGACATGTCCCTCATTTTTTCTAGTGATATTCTTATGCTAAAACAGACTTTGTCTGATTTTAATATAATTATACTGATCCGCTTTGAGTTATTAGTTTATGGCATATCTTTTTCCTCATCTTGTTTTCAAATTACCCATGTTGTTAGATTTATAGTGCTTTTCTTCTAAACAAATGAGTTTCTTTTCATTCTGACAAGCTTTGACTTCCCCTTGGAGTTTATTCCATTTAAATTTAATATTATTATTGACAATTGGATTCAAACTTATCTTCTTATCATTTGATTTCAATTTATCCCCTCTGCAGACTGATCTTGTCAATTTCTGCATCAATTTTTTAACATTCAAGCCAAAACAATGCTGTTTCATAATTTTGAATCTTAACACTTTTTCATTCTAGAATGTGTCTTTTGTGCCAGTTCTCTGTTGAAATTTTTGTGTGTATCTTTTCCACTCTTTTTTCATTGATATAACATTCATGATTATGATTATGTTAATGGCTATTTACTCCACTGCTGAGAGCATGTGTATATCTTATCCTGCTGTTTTCTCCTTGATTTTTGGTTATTCCTGCCTCTTTGCTTGGCCAGCAATATTTAATTCTATTCTGTTCATTGTGAACAGTACCTCTAGATGATATCTTCCACCAGAAAGATTTTCCTTTTTTTTTTTTTTTTTTTTTTTTTAGGCAGATAGGTGAGAGACTTAACATATCAATCCTTTAGGAGGTTGATTTGGATCAAGACTGGGCTTCAGGCTTATTTAAATATCTATTTTCCCTGGCTTATGTCAGTTCCTTAGTCATAACCTTCTTAGGTTTTTTGTTGAGAGCCTAATAAATCTCTTGTTCTTCCATATACAATATATGGCATTTCATTCTTCCCTTTGGAGGCTTCTGTTGAAAATTTCATGTAAAAAAGGAGACTGTCTTCTCACAACTGCAGAAGGTCCCCAACTTAGGATTTTTGGACTTCACAGTGCTGTGAAAGACATACGTATTCAGTAGAAATCACACCTCAAAGTCTGAATTTGCACCTTTTTCTGAGCTGTAATACATGGTATGATCTTCTCTCGTGATGTAGGGAAGTGGCGTGAGCCACAGCTTCTACCCAGACACATGGTTGTGGAAGTAAAAGACCTAGACAGACACTTACCAACCATTATTTACCCCAACAACCATTCTGTTTTTCACTTATAGTACAGTAATCAATAAATTACAGGAGATATTCAATACCTTATTATAAAATAAGCTTTGTGTTAGATCATTTTGCCCAATTGAAGGCTAATATAAGTATTCTGAAAATGTTTGAAGTAGGATAGGCTAAGGTATGATGTTCAACAGGTTAGGTGTCTTAAATGCACTTTTGACTTATGATATGTTCAGTTTACAATGGGTTTATCAGGATGAAACCCCATTTTAAGTTGAGGATGATCTGTAGATGAAAACATTCACTGTAGAAAACACAATATTTTGTAGTTTTTGCCAAGATAATTTATTACTACTTTATTTAAAAAGAAGATTATCAGGATTAATTATTAGTAATAGAAACTATTGATTTATTTAGCATTTAAATTTTTGCTTCATGGCAATGAAGTCAGACAATGTATTTTGCGCTTTTTCTAAAGAGGCTGCAAATTGGCTCTCTGTGTTAAAGTTTATATGTAAATTTTTAATTTTCTTTTAAGTTTCTTTATCTATTTTTCGAGAGAGGGCTTGAGTGGGGAAGGAGCAGAGAGAGAGGGAGAGAAAGGATCTGAGGCAGGCTCTGCACTGAAAGCAAAGCCCAATGTAGGGCTCGAACTCATGAACCATGAGATCATGACCTGAGCCGAAGGCAGATGCTTAACTGACTGAGCCACCGAGGCACCCCTGTAAGTCTTTAAATTTCTATAATTAATCCTTCACTCCCTTGCATGGTATCCTCCCTGAAGAATAATAAAGTGTCCTGCCAATTCCTAGAAGTTGCCTTATCTCTAGCATATTGCTCTCATCATATTTCTACCTACTAGTATTTTACTCACCTGGGCAGAACCTTGATCGGTATTATAATCTTCAGAGTATAGATCTTTCCCCTCTTTGGCTAGGTTTATTATGAGGTATCTTATTGTTTTTGGTGCAATTGCAAATGGGATCGCTTTCTTAATTTCTCTTTCTGATGCTTCATTATTAGTGTATAGAAATGCCACAGATTTGTTTCTTTTCTTCATTCCTTCCTTCTTCTTTCCTTTCTTTCCTTTCTTCTGCAACAGTTTTTAACTTTTTTAAATGTTTATTTATTTTTGAGAGACTAGACAGAGTGAGAGTGGGGAAGGGGCAGAGAGGGAGACACAGAATCTGAAATAGGCTCCAGACTCTGAGCTGTCAGCACAGAGCCCAATGAGGAGCTTGAACTAATGAACCACGAGATCATGACCTGAGCTGAGGTCGGAGATTCAACCAACTGAGCCACTCAGGTGCCCCTGCAACAGATTTCTTTATGTTGATTTTGTATCCCGCAACTTTACTGAATTTGTGTGTCAGTTGTAGCAATTATTTTTTGGTGGATTCTTTCAGATTTTCTATATATAGTATCATGTCATCTGCAAATAGTGAAACTTTTACTTCTTCCTTGTCAGTTTGCATGTCTTCTATTTCTTTTTGTTGTCTGATTGTTGTGGCTAGGACTTCCAGTACTATGTTAAATAACAGTGGTGAGAGTGAACAATCCTGACTTCTTTCTTACCATAGAGGAAAAATTCCTCAGTTTTTCCCCATTGAGGATGATATTAGTTGTAAATGTTTTATATATGGCCTTCATGATGTTGAGTTATGTTCTCTCTAAACCTATTTTGTTGAGGGTTTTTATCATGAATGGATGTTGTACTGTGTCAAATGCTTTTCCTGTGTCTATTGAAATGATCATATGGTTCTTACCCTTTCTTTTAGTAATGTGGTATACCATGTTGATTGACTTGCAAATATTGAACCACCCTGGAAACCAGGGAATATACCCCATTTGATTGTGGCCAATGTTTGTTTGTCTGTTTGTTTGTTTGATTGAATTTATTGTTGGATTTGGGTTGCCAGTATTTAATTCAGAATTTTTTCATCCATGATCATCAGGGATAATGTTCTGCATTTCTATTTTTCAGTGGTGTCTTTATCTGGTTTTGGTATTAGGGTAATGCTGTCTTCGTAGAATGAATTTGGAAATTTTCCTTCCTTTTCTATTTCTTGGAATAGTTTGATAAGAATATTAACTCTACTTTAAATGTCTGGCAAGATTCCCCTTGAAGCCATTTGACCCTGGACTTTTATTTGTTGGGAGTTTTTGTATTACTGACTGAATTTCTTTGCTGGTTTTTCATCTGTTCAAGTTTTATATTTCTTTATGTTTCAGTTTTGGTAGTTTATGTGTTTCTAGGAATGCATCCATTTCTTCCAGATTGCCCAATTTGTTGGCATATAGTTTTTCATAATATTCTCTTATAACTGGTTTTATTTCTGTGGTGTTGGTTGTTATTTCTCCTCTCTCATTTGTGACTTTATTTATTTGGGTCCTTTCTCTTTCTTTTTCTTGATGAGTCTAGCTAGAAGTTTACCAGTTTTGTTATTTTCAAAGAACCAGTTCTTGGTTTCATTGATCTGTTCTATTGTTTGTTTGTTTTTTGTTTTTTGTTTTTGTTTGTTTGTTTTTTAGTTCTCTATCACTTATTTCTGCTCTAATCTTTATTATGCCCTTGCTTATGCTGACTTTAGGCTTCATTTGTTGTTCTTTTTCTAGCTCCTTTTCCTAGTATAAGGTTAGGTTGCTCATTTCAGATTTTTATTGCTTCTTAAAATAGGCCTATATTGCTATATACTTCCCTCATAGGACCACTTTTGCTGCATTCCAAAGATTGGGTTGTCGTGTTTTCATTTTCAATTGTGTTCATATATTTTTAAATTTCTCCTTTGATTTCTGGTTGAGACTTTTATTGTTTAGTAGCATGCTGTTTAACTTTGTGGTCTTTCCAAATTTTTTTTTCTTATGGTTGACTTCTCGTTTCATAGCATTGTGGTCAGAAAAGGTGCACAGTATGATTTCAATCTTTTTGTATTTGTGGAGGCCTGATTTGTGACCTAATATTTGATCTTTTGGGGGAATGTCAAGCGTTCACTTGAAAAAAATGTGTACTCTGCTGTTTTTGGATTGAATGTTCTGAATGTATTTGTTAAGTCCATCTGCTCCAGTGTGAAATATTGAGGGAATATGACAGCAGAATTGGAGTACTCTAGGCTCATCTCTTCCTATGGACACAACTAGGTAACTATCAACCCATCCTAAGTACCCCAGAAATTGACCTAAAAACTGACAGAACAAACTCCACAACTAAAGGGAGAGAATAAGCCACATTGAAGAAAATGTGGTTTAGGAGAGAAACACACTTATGGGTGTTATGGAGAGGTGGTCACAGAAAAGGGCAAGAGAGAGAAAGAACACACAGGGGAATACACAAGAAGAACATCTCCCCAAAGCCCTTGGCTTGGAAATCGAGTAGGGCTAAATTTCGTGAGTTCTTGCAACCAGCGGGGCTGAAAGCCTGGAGTTTTAAACTGAGTAGACTTGGCTCGGAGAGAGCCTGGAGGTCACTGCACTGATTCTGCAGAGAAGGCAGGCAAACAACATGGGGGAGATGGCATGGAAATAGCAATTTGAAGAAGTCCTGGGGCACACAGGGAGGAGTTTGTTCCCTCTTTGGGAACAAAATAGCTGGTTGGAGCCATTTCCTCCCCCATCCCTGAGCATAAACACAGAGCTGCCTGCAACAAGCAGCAGAGTGCAGACACTGGCTGCCTAACTTGCTTACACCAAGCCTCACCCCCATGTGCTCTGGCAGGACTGCTCTTCTCGGTCAAGCCTGCCTCAGTCCCAGAATGGCAAGCCCTCACCCAGAAGACCAACAGAAACCCCTGCTCACACCACATCTCCTGCCCAGAGAATTCTGCAGGGCCTCAGTTCTCATAGAAGTAGTATCAGGTCTCATTTCACCAGCAGACCAGAGCACACCTAGTTAAAACTTGCCACATTCAGGCCAAGGATCAAATACTGCCCCCAGCAGGCAAGAAGAGCCTCTGGAGACAACCGGCCTGAAGGACAGAGCAACCAAAACACTACAGCAGAGCACATGCATTGCATATCAGAGACACTCCCTGAAGTGCCAGGCTGTGGACACTATATGATCTCTTCTTCATAAGGCTATTACTTCTAGGAACAGGAAACATAACTGGCTTTTCTAACACAGAGAAGGCAGATACTTGGACAAAATGCCAAGACAGAGGAATTTATCCCAAATGAAAGAACAAGATAAGGCCACAGACAGATCTAAGTGAAACAGATATAAGTAATGTGCCTGATGGAGAATTTAAAGCAACAATCATACTCATTGGTCTTGAGAAAAGCATAGAAGATATCAGGGAGACCCTTACCACGAAGGTAAATGAGTTACAAAAGCATCAGTCGGCGATGAAGAATGCAATAAATGAGATTGAAAACAGGCTTGATGCCATGAACAGCAGGCTGGAAGAAGTAGAAAAATGAAGTAGTGACATAGAAGATAAAATAATGAAGAAAGTGAAATTGAACAGAAGACAGAAAGAATTATGGAATAGGAAAATAGACTTAGGAAACTCAGTGACTCCCTCAAACAAAATAACATTCTTATTATAGGAGTTCCAGAAGAAGAGAGAGAGAGAAAAAGGGGCAGAAAATTTATTTCAAGAAATAATAGCTGAAAACTTCCCTATTTGGGGGAGGAGACACATATCCGGATCCAGGAGGCACAGAGAACTCCCATCAAAATCAACAGAAGCAGGACAACATGAGACATATTATAATTAAATTTGCACAATAAACCGGTAGAGGAAAAAAATCTTAAAATCAGCAAATCAAAAGAAGTCCTTAACTAACAAGGGAAGACCTATAAGGCTAGCTGGAGATTTCTCAACAGGAACTTGCCAGGCCAGATCGAAGTGTCATAATATATTTAAAGTGCTGAATAGGAAAAATCTGCAACAAAGGGTAGTATATACAGCAAGGCTATCATTCAGAATAGAAGGGGAGAAAAGAGTTTTCCAGACAAACAAAACTAAAGGAGTTCATAACCACAACACCAGCCCTTCAAGAAATATTAAAGGGGACTCTTTGAGTGGAAAAGGAAGATTGAAAATGATAAACACAAAAAAAGTATCAGAGAAAATCTCCAGAAGTAATGACAAAGAGTATAAAATGGCAATCAATGCATATCTGTCAATTAGTACTTTGAATGTAAGTGGACTACATGTCCAATCAAAACCATAGGGGGCCAAAATGGATTAAGGAACACAAGACCCATCTATGTGCTGCCTACAAGAGACTTGATTTTAGACAGAAAGACACCTGCAGATTGAGAGTGGTGGGATGGAGAACCATCAAATGAATATTAAAAGAAATATGGAAAAACACTACTTACACTGGACAAACTAGGCCTTATTTTTTCATGTTTATTTTTAAGAGAGAGAGAGAGCACAGGGGAGGGGCAGAGAGAGAGTGGGACAGAGGATCCAAAGCGAGCTCTGCACTGACAGCTGACAGCCTGATACAGGGCTCAAACTCACAAACGGAAATCATGATCTGAGTAGAGGTTGGATGCTTAACTGACTGAGCACCCAAGTACCCCTGACAAACTAGACTTTAAAACAAAGACTGTAACAAGAGATGAAGAAGGGTACTATATCATAATAAAGGGGACAATCCAATAAGAAGTTCTAACAACTGTAATTATTTATGCACCCAACATGGAGATACCCAAATATATCAAACAATAACAAACATAAAGGAACTAATTGATAATAATACTATAATAGTAGGAGACTTTAATACCCCACTTACATCAATGGACAGATCATCTAAATAGAAAATAAATAAGGAAACATAGCTTTTTATATTTTCCTTATTGTATGCTATTTTTAAAATTTCCTTTTAGAATATTATAATTATTCATTCTTTGTATTCTTAGGACATATTTCCAGAAATAAATCAGTTACAGAGCGGTCTTTGAAAATTTTTAAAAAGCTATTAAGACATACATAAAATTGTGCTTAGTAAGACTGAAGTCATTTATATTCCCATCAGCATTTTGAGAGTATCTGAATCAGAACGACAAAACTGTCATCAAAATTTTTGTTGAAAAGTTAACAAACGTATACCGTTATAGTTTTAACATGCATTTCTTGATTACTAGTGAGTTTAGTTTTTTCCTTTGTGTGTTATCCATGGTTTTGTGAATTAGTTGTGATTTTTTGTTCATTTTTTTATTTCTCTAATAGAATAGTTATGCTTTCTCATAAGTGTATAAGTAACTGCTACATATGAAGTATATAAACTTTTTCAGACAAAAGTCACATAAGCTTTTTTAGAAAGTATATAAGCATTGTTAATTGTTGCAAATTACTTCCCCGTTTGCTGTCTTAATTTTTTAATTATCATTTAAATTTTTTCCAATGTTCATATAGCCCTATAATGTTTAAAAAATAATCAAACTGGGAGATAAGGCAAAAAGGTAGGCACCAGGTCCTTTCAACGTCACATTAAAACATGTGACTGGTGGGGCGCCTGGGTGGCGCAGTCGGTTAGGCGGCCGACTTCAGCCAGGTCACGATCTCGCGGTCCGGGAGTTCGAGCCCCGCGTCAGGCTCTGGGCTGATGGCTCAGAGCCTGGAGCCTGTTTCCGATTCTGTGTCTCCCTCTCTCTCTGCCCCTCCCCCGTTCATGCTCTGTCTCTCTCTGTCCCAAAAATAAATAAACGTTGAAAAAAAAATTTAAAAAAAAAAAAAAAAAAAAAAAACATGTGACTGGCTTAACCCAGCGTTATTTAATTATCTAGGGGAATGTACCTTGATTTGACTTTACTATTTACTAGTAATTAAGGGCTTAGGCTCTGTGAAGAGACACATTAAATTATAGATCTCTACCCAGTAGAATAAAATAGCCCAAAAGGTTACAGGTTTATTGCTATGTAAGATATTAATGAGTTTGGTCTCTAACTCAGCAAATTTATTTCAATGTATCTTCGTTAGTGCAGTATTAAAATCCTTGTTTTACAAAATGCTCTTTGAACTAGCATAGACATTTAAATGGTCATAGAACTAATGAAATAGTATATCTTTGACATGTTTATTTTTATGTTTTCATGATAGTCACGCTTTTCAATTTTTTTACATCTGGAAAAGTTCTTGCAGATTCTACCAATATTTCCCATTAGACTCAGTTGTCAGAGTGCATAAGCTACAGAGACTGAGAGATGTACCTCACAGGCTATTTAATAATTCAAACAGATTTTCTCTTGGTTTCTGAGGTGATTCCCAAGCAGCACTAGAGTTTTATTTTTGCTGATTTGTAGTGATTAGAATGTGGTTTTATAGTCTGAGAATTTGGTATTCTTTTTCAAAGGGATAATGGAATTATCTTTGGTGAACAATGATGAAAACTATGATTTGTTATTTGTTGGTTTGTTTCTGCTATTTGTGAGAAGAAAATTTATATGCCCCTTAGAAAGCAGAGCAACTTTCTGAGATAAGCATTATGGATTTCTGTATCTCTGTTTACTTTTGACTGATGAAGGAGGTTGTCCAGTTGAAGCTGCAGGACTGCTCTGTGTCTATACGTGTGAAAATCCTTTTCCTCTCATTATCTGAGTGTGGAGTGTTTTCTTCTGGAGGGTATTATTAAATTTTATTATAATCTCAAATTAAAGTAGATCTGTATTAGTTGCTTTATGATTTGGTAAAATGCACATAACATATAATTTACCATTTTAAACACCTTAAGTGTATATTCAAGTCCATTTAGTGTATCAACAATGCTGTGCAACAATCATCACTATATAGTTCCAGAACTTTTTCATCACCTTCCCCCCCAAAAATCCTGTACCCTTTAATCCGTCACTCCCCATTTCTTCCTTCCCCAGCCCCTGGTAGCCTCTAATCTGCTTTCAGTCTCCAGGATTTGCCTATTTGGGATATGCCATACAAATGTAATCATACAATACATGACATTTTGTAGTTTCTCTCAATTAGCATAATGTTTTCAAGCTTTATCCATGTTTCAGCACACAGAGCTATGCTATTCCTTTTTTTTCCCCCCCGCTATGTAACATCCCATTGTATGGATTTACCATATTTTATCTATTCCCCCATTGATGGACACCAGGTTGTTTCCACCTTTGGTAATTGTCAATAGTTCTAGTATTATCATTCATGTACAAGTTTTGCCTGGCTACCTGTTTTCAATTCTTTAGGTATATACCTAGGAACACAATTGCTGGACCATATTCTAATTCTTTTTAACCTTTGAGGAATTGCCACACTGTTTTCCACAGTTATTATACCATGTCACATTCCTACCAGCAATGTGTAGGTGTTCTAATTTTCTCCATATTTTCACATTTGTCTCTTGGATTATAACCATTCTAGGGCATGTGAAATGGTATCTGTGTGTGTGCGTGTATGTGTGTGTGTGTGTGTGTGTGTGTATGTGTGTGTGTGTATTTACATTTACCTGATGGCTAATGATACATCTTTTCATATGCTTATTATTAATTTGTATGCCTTTTTTGGAGAAATATGTAATCAAATTCTTTACTCATTTTTTTAATTCTGTTGTTGAATTTCTGTTGTTAAACTGTAGCGATTATATATTGTGGATACTGAAGCCTATTGATATATGATTTGGAAATATTTTGCCCCATTGTGTGATTTTTTTAAGTTTATTTATTTATTTTGAGAAAGAGAGCATGAGGAGGCAAGAAAGGGGCAGAGACAGAGGGAAAGAAAGAATCCTAAGCAGTCTCCACACTGTCAGCTCAGAGTCCAATGCAGGGCTCAAAGTCACCAACTGTGAGATCATGATCTGAGCCAAAATCTACAGTTGGACTCTTAACTGAGTGAGTCATCCAGGTACCATAATTTTTTTCTTTTTTTTCTTTCTTTTTTTTTTTTTTTTTTTTTTTTTACTTTCCTGGTAGAGTCTTTTGATGCACGATCTTTTGAAATTCTGATCAATTTATCTATATTTTGTTATTCTTGCTTATGCTTTTGATGTTGTATCTTCAAACCACTGTCAAAATCTAAGGTCATTAATTAAGATTTACCTGTATGTTTTCTTCAAACATTTTGTTGATTTAGTTCTTATGTTTAGGTTCTGATTCTTTATGAGATAATTTTTGTATATGGCATTGGTACGGGTCCAACTTCATCTTTTTGCATTTGGATATTTAGTTATTCTAGCATCTTTTTGAATTTTTTTTTTCAACGTTTATTTACTTTTGGGACAGAGAGAGACAGAGCATGAACGGGGGAGGGGCAGAGAGAGAGGGAGACACAGAATCGGAAACAGGCTCCAGGCTCTGAGCCATCAGCCCAGAGCCTAACGCAGGGCTCGAACTCACTGACCGTGAGATCGTGACCTGGCTGAAGTCGGACGCTTAACCGACTGCGCCACCCAGGCGCCCCTAGCATCTTTTTGTTCAAAAGGCTATTCTTTTCCCATTGAATTGTCTTGGCACTCATGTAAAAACAACCACAGATTCATGGGTTTATTTATGGACTTTCAATTCTGTCCCACTAATCTATATGTCTATTTTTATGTCAGTACCATACTAATGGTTATGTAACTTTATAGTATGTTTTGAAATCATAAATGTGAGCCATCCAACTTTGCTTCTCTTTTTCAAGAGTTTTCACTCTTCCAAACATTAGTTGCTTTACTAGTAAACTGGATTTAAATATCTCTTAAACTGTAGGATATGCACAAAGTAAAGGAAGAAAACATAATTTTTATCCTGGTTTTAGGAAGGCAGTTTTCTATATTCAACGTGCCACTAACATATATTTAACTTTGCACTCTGTCTCTTTCTGTGGAGTCATGTGATGACTCTTACTGTGAAAATTTTTCCAAATCTCTCTCTCTATAAGATTCAGAGAAAACTTGCCTACATGAGAATTATTTATCACAGGTACTTTCATAAGAAAAAAAACATGAGTCAGTCCTCACCTTGTTGGGCTTTCCCAATATACCAAGAATAGGGACTTTACTGTGTAATCTGGGCCCTCATTTTCTGTGTATAAACCCCAACAGCTTGAATAACACAGGCAGAAAAAAAGCTTTTCCAATACTCCATCCATTATCTTAAGGGAGAAAGTATCGTTCTTCTGGGCAATTCAGTAGGTACAAGAGGGTGTTTAAGATTCAGGGATCAAGACTTAATGACACATAGATTTCTAAATTCCATCTTTATTTTAGGAAACATCATTAACTAATACATTAATTTTATACAACTTCATTAAGTATAAAAAATAAATATAAGAGATTATGTATTTTTCTTTAACGTTCCTACTCAGTAAATGGGGAAACAAACAATTATATATATTCAAGTGCCATGGAGATTTGTAGAAACTTCCATGGGACAGACATGAGCCAAGTGTAGAGGAAAAGCATCTAAGGAAGGTCTGCTGAAGGATATGTCTCTGAAACTGATTATTAATATAACAAATAATGATGAGTCGGGTGCAATTTAAGAAAGAATTAAGAGGGGGACACCTGGGTGGCTTATTCGGTAAAGCGTCCCACTCTTGATTTCGGCTCAGGTCATGGTCGTGGGATCAAGCCCAACACTGGGCTCTGCACTAGGCGTGGAGCCTACTTAAGACTGTCTCTCCCCCTCCCTCTGCCCTTTCCCCACTCACTCTCTCTCTCAAAAAAGAAAAAAAAAAGAAAGAAAGTACTAAGGGAAGAAGAAACAGCAGCAGCAACATATACAAATGTACAGATTCAATAGAATCAGCATATCCTGAAGACGAGAAACAGGATAGTAAGAATACATGATGTTGTTAACAAAAGAGAAGATTGCTTTTTGTGTGTTAGCTCCTAAATTATTATATTTTCATGTCATTTCTACAGCAATGTGGCATGGGAGTTTAGAGCATGTCACTGAAGACCACTAGACCTTTCCTTACCTGGGTCAAATTCTTACTCTATCACTTACTTGGTATGTGACTTTAGACAGATTACTTAACAGTTTGGGGCCTCAATTTGCAAATTATATAAAATAACTTAAAAACATATGTAATGTTATGTTATACACAGTATTACTCAATAAATATTAGGACTCATTATTAGGATATTACTATTGGTATTGCTAGTTCAGTATTAGCTGGAATAATTATTAGGCTAGTACTTTTGCTAGCCCAGTATTAATACACAAAGCACGCATTTAGTGGAGTGTATTAATGTGTAATACAACTTTAAGAGTCTTTTCGTGATTCTTTAGGTTTTAGAACACAAAAGAATGGTCACCCTCATACCCCTGGAGAAAAGTGAACATAATGATTTACCAAAGACATGTTGACCTATTGAACTTTCAGAAGTCATCTAAAATGTACAGACAAAAATATCCTTTAAGCTTAAATAGAGTCTAAAGTAGAACCTTTTTCATTTTAAGAAAATGAAAATCAAAAGAATATGGAACAAACCATAATTTAGCTACACATATCTAATGCAAATGAAAGAAAATCCCTGCAGACAATGAATGTGATATATGTAAAATGAATGCATTCAAATTTTAACCCAGATTCTACACTTGCCACACATTAAGTGCCAAAACTTTTTTCTTACTTCTTGTCTTTCGTCTATGTAGAAAAATGAAATGGGATTCTATAAAACAGAGATATTTCAGTTTTAACAGAGACAAACCTTTGAAAATCACGAAATGCCTAGGGTAGAAACTAAATAGCTCATGTCTACCTATGGGCAACCAATGATGTCACATTAACGTTTCACATTACAGAGAAACTTCATCCATAATTTTCACTTGTCACCCCAAAAGAAATATGTCAATTTTGATAGAAGTATGCCAATGACGTCTAAGTAGTGTAAAGAATGGCCCAATCTTAAAAATATAAAATAATATGTTTCAATAATTCTCCCATCTATATAAAATCTTCAAACTGGTTAATGCAAATTGACAAAGGTCCATGAGCTAGGGAAGTTCATTAACTTCTGAAAGTATGCTGAAATTATAGGGAATTTATTGATCTGAGAAGTAGAAATTTTTCTAAGAGAATTATAATTAAGCATTTGCCCACTTTCTATGTATCTCCACCCCTTGAGAGGATTTTAAATAGATATCGAACACTTAATTAAGCCAGATCATTAATTAAAATGTTGCACTGCCTCATTACCAGCTCACACTGATAGCAGAACACCAAAACAAACAAATCCTAGTTAGGCCCCACATCAATTTTGTAACAGCCCTTGGATTTAGATTACAAGGTCCACACCTCTCAAGACTCTGGTATTTCAGCTTAAAGCTTACAGTACGACACCATAATCATTTTTTCAAGTTTAAGAACAGCAAAACACTCCTTACAATATTGCTGCCCCGATAGCTTCCCCCACCACTCTTGCTCTTGTGGCCGCTGAGGTCCCAGCCAAGTCTGAAGCAAAGGAGAGTCAGAGGGGTCTGATGAGGATATGGGGCTTGGTCTCTTTGACTAATCACCCAAAAGCAACTAACCAAGCTAACTTTATTTGTAAAACAAGGAAACAAGCTTACTTCTGAAAAAAAAAAAAAAGTTCTAAGAAGAAAGGACTCTGTTACAAGACCGTTAGTATATTTGGTCACTGAAATATTTACTTCTCCAGCACTGCTGCAGAGGCAAATTGGGACAAAAAAGAAAAGAGTAACGTAGGAAAAAATGAGAGATCCTTTGTGGCAACTGTGAACTCTAACTGCAGAGTGGAATGAGACGAGGGGTGTTGGACCCCACAGACACAGAATCTGCCAAAAATGGCAACAGTTTCACCACATAAATCTTTTTTTTAAATTTTTTGAAGTTTATTTTTGCAAGAGAGACAGAGCACCAGTGGGGGAGGGGCAGAGAGAGAGGGAGACACAGATTCCGAAGCAGGCTCCAGGCTCTGAGCTGTCAGCACAGAGCCCGACGCTGGGCTTGAACCAAGAAACCATGAGATCGTGACCTGAGCCAAAGCCAGACACTTAACGACTGAGCCACCCAGGCGCCCCTGACCACATGAATCTTAAAGGACATCAGAACCACATGGATCCGAAAGAGAATGTTCAGCAGCGGAAGTATAGTGAAGAAGCAGCCAGGGCTGGACCAGGGAAGAGAACAGTTAGCAAGTCTCTGCCCCACTGTTGATGAGTGAATCAACTTAGGTATTCAAAGAAATCATCTTTCTCTTCACCACGGATGACAGAGCAAAAGGCATCTGAGGGCAAACCCCTCCCCTTAGGGTGGAATATGTATAACACTCCTCAGGCACTGTGACTGTCTGAGAAGGAAGTCAGGGCAAAACAAACAGTCAACTGATAAAGATGGCAGTCAGGCAGGACGTGAAACTCCGCCATAGTTTGTAAGTATCGTAATGATTTACAAGTCAAACATAATCTTAATAATAGCCAGACCTCCAAGAATCTACAGACTCAATTTCCTGGAGCCTTAATGTCACTTTCACCCTCATAGGTCAGAAAGCCCTATATAATCAGTCACTCCTCCCAATCACAGGGCAGCTCTGTGGGCCCACGGGACTTGTCCCTGTGCTGTAATAAAGACACCTTTTTGCACTCATCTCAAGAAATCCTTCTTGACCACTGCGCTCGATGACCCTGCATTATCATCATCATCCACTTAATGAACATTTACTATATGCTCAAACATAGAAGGAAGTGTAGTTTATCTGGTTTTACATCTTCAATTACCTTGTGGATATCTATGTATACCGCCCCCCCCCCCTCCAAGATACATATTATTTCAACTGGAAGAGTCTATGTGCATCTTTCTTTAGGGCTACTCTCCTGCATGGAGCTGATTCATGCTTTCTGATAGAAGAAAGGACAGGATTGTGGAAATTTGTATTACAATTTCTACCTGAAGAAGGATTCAAATGTCACAAAGACAACTTTTAAAAAGTCTAATAACTCCTCTTTTGGAGTTAACTATAAAATGTTGCCTGTTAACACTAAAATTCACCTTTGTCTTATTTTTAATTTGATACCTTCTAGAACACACTACAACAAATTCATTAGAAGCCTTTTACCAAAAGAATAGAATTTAGACTTTCTAAAGAGGTTTAATATGGAATCTAGAGAGAAAGAGATTATTTCTTAGTGTTTCAATTTTAGCTCCTTCAAAATGAGTACAATTCTATTTGAAACAACTGTCTTTTATTGGATGCCACTCTCCATCCACTGTAATATGACTGACTGTTAGAAAAGTAAAAATACTTTGAGGTGAATAACTTAAAAGTCTTGGGAAAAGTTTTAATATTTATTTAATTACCATGTTATACTTTGCACATAGTTTTTAAGTTATCACTTTTTTGTTGTTCATCTTTTTCCTTTAGAAAACAGAGTTTTAAACTCAAAGCATGAACTGAGTATATTCAGATGAAAATGATCATTATGTAGCTGTTTGAACATTTTCAAATTCCTCTTCTCAAAGGCTGCCTTTCATTCAGAGCTCATTGATTTTTCCCCCAATTGTTTAGAGATGTATGTCAACTTCTTTCTAAGTACTAATTAAAAGAAGTCACTGATTTACAAAGGTGATTTTTTAGACACATGCACACACACACACACACACACACACACACACACACACACACAGCATCAAGGAAGTACAGAAAGTGAATTCATGGCTTTAAAATGTCTTCTTTCTCTAAGATTACAACTTAAAGGCATATACATCACTGTAATTGGACCAAAATGTGAGTGAAGACAGAATCTATTACGCTATCTTAATAACTGTTTTTTTAAACTTTTTAAGTTAAATCCAGCTCTTAAAACTTAGAAAGTGTTTTATATAACTTCACCCAAAAGGAAAACAAAATAATGTATCTTCTGACATGAAATGTAAACACTTCTGTAAACATACTGAGTCAGGTATTTTGAATTTTTTCTTGTATTGATTGAATATAGGGACTTACTGATCCAGATTACCCTTATAATAGGTAGTTAGCTTTTCTATTTATCAAACCAGGTATATTTTACCTGCCTGGTACTTTTTCAGAGAAGCTTCTGCTATGCACATTGAAAAGAAATTATATTTTGTTTATTTATTTCATACTTTAACTGCCCTACTTCTTTAACCACTGTCCCATAGGGGCATCTTTCTCTTCTGACAAAAACCTCATTCTCAAATTTCTGATCTATATCAGGTGTTTCTGTCTCTCTCCAACATCATTCAATTGCCATTTACTTAAAAGAGCTTGACCTCTCCCCACACGCTGGCTTCTTCATCTATCCCTCCCACTTTAGGTTTCACTGAGCTTCTGTTTGCTGAAGGCCTGCTGAATATTTCTATCAAAATGTCTCTCTGGGAACTGAAGCTTCACCTATCCCAAACTAATGCTATTTATAAAAAATGTTTATTGATTTTACAGAGAAAGAGAGAGTGTATGTGTGTGACTATGAGTGGGGGAAGGGCAGAGAGCGAGAGGGAGAGACAGAATCCTAGGCAGGCTCCATGCTGTCAGCACAGAGCCAACATGTCACAGGGCTCTATCATGAATTGTGAGATCGTAATGTGAGCCCAAATCAAGAGTCAGATGCTTAACCAACCGAGCCACCCAGGGACCCCATGAATGCTATCTTTTGTAACAAATATTTTCCCTTACTATTTCCCCCTGCATCAAATTCATTCTGTATATAACTACCGAAATCCTATTCTTAAATAAAATCCTAAGTCACCTATGTGCTTGAAAAGCATTTAGTGGCTCTCTATTTTTCAGTCAATAAAATCTAAATTCTTGACCAAATGCAGACAAAGGGTTTGGCCTCAGGAACTCCAGTGTCAGGACTGCTCTGTCACTTGCTGGTTACAGACCTTAGACAATTTAATCCATCTAAGCTTTTAGTTTTTTTGTTTTTTTGTTTTTTTTTTTTTAATCTATCAAATAGATCTTTATGTAACAAATGTGTTCATTGTGAGCAATGAATAAAATGCTTTAAAAATGGTGAAAAAAAAATCTAAATTCTTGATTCAAGTTCAGGGAGACATTTAACATGACCCCAAACCTTGTTTCTTGTTTCAGCCATGTTTTCACTTTTTTCTCTGCCAGCTCAAGCTATCCCTCTTTCTAGTACGCCCCTTTGTCTATCATCTTACAATACCCTCAAGGCCATTAACCAATGGAGAAATTCAATGGACACTTTTGTCTGAGATACTTTTGGAAATAAAACACCTTAAATATAAAGTAAACCAAATCTATTTAAAATTTCCAAATATATTTTGGAACCAGTTTCTACAAGGAATAATTGACTGAAATGTATTTTCAAATTATCCAAAAAGCAAAATCGTAATAAGAAATGTTATATAAGGAAAACTAACCCTAGCTAAAAAATGAGACAAACAGCATAAATACAGAGGACAGAGATACTTTAAAAATAAAAATTTTCACTTATCCTATAAAAAATAAATATCAAGATTAGAAGTTCTAAATGTAAAGGACATGGATTTATTTAAAAGCCAGTATTGCGCGTGCACAGGCGCACATGCGCACGCGCGCGCGCGCACACACACACACACACACACACACACACGGTGGATGTTCATAAGCCACAATTTAATTTAAATACTTATTTAAATACTTCTTATTTAAATACTTCTACAGAAAATCAAACATTGCTTCAATGAGCAATGAGTCAGTGGATTCGTAGAAGTGTCAAATTAAAATTATATACTCCAAATGTATATTTTTGTTACAACTGAATGACTCGAAAAACCTTCCAATGAAGCATAACACATCAACAATGACAGGCTGAAACATCAGAGTCTTCTGGATTGTCAGTGGAAATAATTGATAACCAATTACATTAAGCAGCAAAATATCAATCAATATAATATTTTGCATTCAAAAATAAAGTATGCTTTATGTTCATTATTAACTCAATCCTTTTTTGGAATTACAATAATGTCAGACTTTTAGTTTTTATTATTAGAATAATAAATGGAGGCGCATTATATCTACAGAGGTTAGAGGGAAATTATCCCCTTAGTTGGTCAAATACACTCCAAATATCATTTATTCTCTTCCCAATTTATTTCTCTGAAACACTATAAAGAAAGTGATAATTCATATCATCTGCTATAGTTTTTTTTTTTATTATTCTGCTATACATTTAACATGGCTTTACGTATGTGGGAAAGGAATAATAAAAATATAAAGTCATCTAAAAATGATGTCACAGTATCAAATAAAAATATGGGGTCATTTTTATATCAGAAAAAAACTAAAAATCACATATAATTATATGGCTTTACACCCCATCGCTATTGTAAAGCATTCCCCCTTTTTGGGGGGATTTATTGTACTGCCTGAAAAAGTGGCCAAAATGAAAATTGTACGCTCTATTTATGTGAAAACTGTCATTAGGATTTTGAAAGTAATTTCAATGAATCTGTATATTGCTTTGGGTAATATGGACATTTTAATAATATTAATTCTTCCAATCTATGAGCATGAAATATCTTTCCATTTATCTGTGTCTTCTTCAATTCCTTTCATCAATGCCTTATAGTTTTCAGTGTACCAGTCTGTGACCTCCTTAGTTAAATTTACCCCTAGGTATTTTATTGTTTTTGATGTAATTGCAAAGGAAAGTTTCTTAATTTCTCTGATACTTCACTTTGTTATATTAAAATGCAACAGATTTTGTATATTGATTTTGTACCTTACAACTTTACTGAATTCATTTATTAGTTTTAGCAGTTTTTTGGTGAAGTCTTTAGGATTTTCTTTATGGAAAAAACATGTCATCTGCAGTTAGTAACAGTTTTACTTCCTACCAATATGAATATCTTATTTCTTTTCCCTTCCTACCTGCTCTGCTTGGGACTTCTAATACTATGGTGAATAAAAGTGGTAAGAATTGTCTTGTTACCAATCTTCAGGGAAAAACTTTCAGCTTTTTGCTGTTGAGTACGTTAGTCGTGGGCTTGTCATATACAATCTTTATTATGTTGAAGTATGTCCCATTAAAATCCACTTTAACAAGAGTTTTTATTATAAATGGATGTTAAATTTTGTCAAATGCTTTTTTTCTGCATCTACTGAGATGATCGTGTTTTTTATCTTTTATTTTGTTAACGTGTGTATCACATGGACTTGTGGATAGTGAACCATTTTGGCATTCCTGAAATAAATCCCACTTGATCGTGTATGATCTTTTTAATGTATTGCTAAATTTGGTTTGTTGATATTGAGGATTTTCCTATCTCAAATCTATGTTCATCAGTGATACTGGCAGGTATTTGGGTATGTGTGTGTATGTGTATTTGTATGTGTGTGTGTGTATTGCCCTTGTCTAGTTTTAATATTAGGGTAATATTGGCCCATTGAAATGACTTTGTAAATGTTCTTTTCATTCAATTTTTTTGAAGACTTTGAGGAGGACAGTTAGTAAACCATGTCCTATACTTTTGTTTGTTGGAATTTTTTTAATTAGTGATTTAGCATTATTAGTAATTACTCTATTCAGATTTTCTATTTCCTCATGATTCAGTCTTAGAAGATTATTTTAGGAATTTATCCAATTCTTCTAGGTTGTGCAATTTGCTGGTACATAATTGTTTATAGTTGTACCTCACAATCTACTGTATTTCTTATTATCAGTTGTAACTTTTCTTTAATTTCTAATTTTATTTAATTGAGCACCTTCTCTTTTTTTTTCTAAGTGTGTCTAGCTACAGGTATGTTAATTTCAATAATATTTTCAAAGAACCAACTCTCCACTTCATTGATCTCTTCTTTTGTCTTTTGGGTCTCTATTGCATTTATTTTTACCTGATCGTTATCATTTCCTTCCTTCTACTAATAATTTCACTTATATCTGGAATCTAAAAAATAAAACAAGTGAATAAACCAAACAAAACTCATATTTACCGGGAACAGATTTGTGGTTATAAGAGGAGAGGAGGTTTGAGGGGCTAGACAAAATGGGTGAAGGAGATCAAAAAGGACAAACTTCCAGTTATGAAATAAATAAATCCTGGGGATATATATCATGGGGACTCTAGTCAATAATACTGTATTGAAAATTTGAAAGTGCTAACAAAGTAAATCTTAAAAGTCCTTATCACACAACAAAAATCATAACTTTGTATGATGGGTAGATGATAAATATACATAAAGTGGTAATCATTTCACAATGTATACAAATGTCAGATCATTATGTTGTATACCTGAAACTAACTAATGTTGTATCTCAATTATACTTCAATAGGAAAAGCAAATTTTAGCCATTCAATTATAAGTCTGGAAATAGCAAACCTATTTTCACATTAATTATAGATATAATTTGGTTGTACTATGGCAGTAAGACATGGCTTGATAAAGAAAATAAAAGAGAACCAAGTATATAGTTTTGTAGTCTTAGTAAAATTATCAATTAATAACAATTAGGAAAGATAGACTATGGTAATTGCATCAAAATCTGTAATATTCATTTAAATCAAGTATTGAGACAAATAGCACATCCAAAGAATTATACTAACGTATCCTAGCTTAGTGTGCTTTATTATGTAAAGATTCTAGATCAAATAGATTGACATATATCTTATGTTTGCTAGTGTTTATTTTAATATATTATAAAGCCAAGCTATAAATCTTCATAGGACAATCAATGTCAACAACTAATCTACTAATATTACTATCCTAAGAACAACATAATCACATAAATTCAAAGAGATGTGTAATTATTGGCATGATAGATGCCTTAAAACTCATAGTAATGTCACATAAATTACATTTGTTGATATGATCACAATATGCAATAATTCTAATATTTATATTGCTTATTTTAAAATTGCAGAAAAGATTCAATGTCCCAAAACCAAGATTTCTAAAGCAATTTGATAAGCAGGTATTCCGTATCTTCAAAGACCATTCAAAGCTCTGTCATAAACATAGAATAGCAAAACTAGGAATCTTACATGACTTTAAGTGAAAATATTCATCCTATTAAGTGTAATTTAAAATTTTACTTTCAACGTTTTTTATTTATTTTTGGGACAGAGAGAGACAGAGCATGAACGGGGGAGAAGCAGAGAGAGAGGGAGACACAGAATCGGAAACAGGCTCCAGGCTCTGAGCCATCAGCCCAGAGCCCGACGCGGGGCTCGAACTCACGGACCGCGAGATCGTTACCTGGCTGAAGTCGGACACTCAACCGACTGCGCCACCCAGGCACCCCTAAAATTTTACTTTTAAAACAAACGTATAAGTACCTTTCATAGAAAATTATATTGATAAACTACAAAATGAAAAAAAAAGTGCTATAAAATTATTAAGACCAGAAATAATGATAGCCTCTATAGTATCTTACAGAGTGGCCATAAATTCCTCCCACTGGTATGCCATTTGTAAACTGACTTTACTGTTTTACCATCAGGAAATAGAGTCAATTTCATCATTGCATTTGGGCTCAATCTTGTGACTTGTACTGGCTATTGAGGCATGGACAAACTGACCATAAGCAGAGGCTTGAGATGCATTTGCACATGGGGATTTGCCTTCTTTTGCTGCTGGGAACCATTGTATTATCATGTGATCAAGCTGGGAGTAACCTACAGGATGAGAGACCATATGTAATGTCATCTCAGCCATCATAGCCAACTGAGACATGCCTATGAGGACATTCTAGATTTTTTAGTCCCAGGACAGTTAGTACAAACTAGAAAAACTGCTGGGCTATGCACAAATTTGAGAGGAATAATAAATGCTTACAGTTTTAAGGTATTAAGTTTTGGGCAAAACTGTTTTTTGGTTTTTGTTTTTGTTTTTGTTTAGTAAAAGCTATCTGAATCAGTCTTCACATATTGCTTTTATGCAACTATTTTTCATAACTATCAAAACAACAAAAACATTTAGAAAACAACATGATTAAAGAAAAACAATGTTAAATGTGACAATATAATAGTATGACATAAAATTCTTTTTTTTAAAGTTTATTTATTTTGAGAGACAGAGAGAGCAGAGGAGGGGCAGAGAGAGAGAGAGGGAGAGAGAGAGAGAATCCCAGGCAGGCTCCATGCTGTCAGAGTGGAGCCCGATGTGGGGCTTGAACTCACGAACCATGAGATCATGACCTGAGCTGAAACCAAGAGTCAGGTGCTTAACCGATTGAGCCACCCAGGTGCCCCATAAAATTCTTAATTAACCAAAAATAATAGTTTATAGTCTTCCTTATTAAAACCATATACCTGTCCATTAATTTGAAGATTTTTGAAATGACATAAAAGGTTAGATGTCTGATTCACTATTCAGCTAATTAAACATTATTCCAAATAAAATGTAGAGCACTTGGAAAGTTTAGAATTACTTTCTCTGCAAAAGCCTTTGGCTATATTGGATTATTTCCCACGTTCTCTCTGATAAACTCTGTTATCTGTCATAATCAAGAATATTTTGACTTCCTTTCCCTGATTTAGATTTTCATGATCAAAAGAAGAAGCCAGTATGATGAAACTGTAGTAAACTGAGTGACATGCAACATGAAATGCTGACTGTAAATCACAGATAGATGAAGAGGGCACGAAGGTCGTGCTGTTACATCAGCACTGATCTTAAAAAGATAAAAAAACAAGACATGCAGACATTTGATTAAATTATGTTAAATTCTTCCTTTCTTACTTCAGGATAAAATTAAAAATAATAAAAAAATTAAGAATCTAATTCACTTCCCAAATACTTCCTAGCAAGAAATGCAACAGCAGAAAATTACTAATTACATCTAAGGTTATTAAAGGGAACTACTTGCACTACTTTACTTTTCAAGAAATAAGAAAAAGATAAAGAGAGTAAATGAACTTAACCTATATATTTCATCAGAAAAAAATACTGCTACAATAACTTTTACTCAACTAATAACTAGTGCATAGGTAGGCATGACACCGAATATAGGGCATACAAGAGCTGTGACATTTAATTAACTATTCCTCTTATTGTCTCCTTCCTTATTTTCCAGTCATTTAAATTTCTAAATTAGTACTTTTGTGACCTGGTTAAAGACTAGAACCATGTAATTCAGCCTTAGAGTGGTGTCAGGGTCAAAGAAACAGTTCACAGCACAAAGTAAATTTTAACAGTTCAAAACCTTAATTTGCGTATCTCAAAATCTATGAAAAGAATCTGAATATAGAATTATTTTTTTGCCTGATCCATGTTTATAGAATCTGACAAATGCCTCTAGTACTTTCCAGTTTTTTTTTCTCCTTCTCTCCACTCTTTTTCTCCTTCCTGAATTATGTAGGTTGACCTAACCTTTTTTCTTTTTTAGCAAAAAAACCTCTTTCCTCTAGGTTTTTAACTAAAGACAAAACAGAGGAAATTACAATATTCTCTGGGGTCCTGAAAACTAGGGCCTTGAAATGAGTTCAAACTTTGGACCAGATATATATGCTTGTTTAATAACTTAAAAGCACAGAAGTGTCTAAATTAAATGTATAATCTATTCCCATGTTTCATTTAGTTATCTAATGTAAATTTTATTAACAAATTAGTGAGCATTTTTCCATCATGTTTTCCTTTTTTTTTATTAAAAATACCTAAACATATATTTACATAGAATTTTTTCATTGTACTTGAAAGGGAAGGAAAGAGAAAAATAAGACAAGTGGAAGTCATTCTTGCACTTGTCTTATTTTTGGTAAAATGCTTGTTATTATATAAACAGATTAAAGCAAAACAACGTTAAATGTGACCATACAATAGTTTGATATACACTTTTTATTATATAAAAGCATTTTACCATATTGCATATCAAAATGTAAGACTCCATCTCTGTAAAACTTTTGTGAGATCATTAAAAATTAAAAAAACAGTGTGTGAATACATCTGTTCATTTTATTTATTTTTAATATTTTAATGTTTATTTATTATTTTTGACAGAGAGAGACAGAGTGCGAGTGGGGGAGGGGCAGAGAGAGAGGGAGACGCAGAATTTGAAGCAGGCTCCAGGCTCTGAGCTGTCAGCACAGAGCCTAATGAGGGGCTTGAACCCAGAAACCATGAGATCATGACCTGAGCCAAAGTCAGACACTTAAATGACTGAGCCACCTAGGTGCTCCTATATCTGTTTGTTTTAAAGGATTAATCCAGGAAATGACAGAAATCCAAATTTGTGCAAATGTTATGACAGAAGAACTCTCCTATGATATAGGGGGAAAATAAACCAAAATAGTCACCAAATGTTGAATTGGAGCCAGAGGACCTAAGTCCACTGGAAATCTACAGAAATCTTTTTTTTTAATTTTTTAATTTTTTCAATATATGAAGTTTATTGTCAAATTGGATTCCATACAACACCCTACAGAAATATTATAGACATAAGTGGACATAGGACATAGAACAAGGGTTGAAGCCATATATATGTATATGCATGTATATGTGTGTGTATATATATGTATATATACACACACACACACACACATATATATATATATATATATATACACACACATATACATGCATATACACATATATATACCTTAAAGAGTCAACCAAAAAACTGTTGGAACCAATCAACAAATTTGTGAAGTTTCAGGATATAAATTTAAATTTCTAAGAGCAGGATGATCAAGGGCAACATATGGATCTGTTGTAATAAAAACGTTACACTTAGCATTAATAAAATTAATAAAACCACAATTACATTGAACATAATTTGTTCTTTATTAATCTCTGGAAATTTCAAGATCTTGGTATGTGTTGATAAATTTGTTATAAATATTACTTATTTTGTCACACAGGTGCTATTTAAAGCAGGTTCTGGTTTATAGGAGGTTGTTTTTACTTCAAAAGATTTCAATTACTATGGAGATGGAACATTAACAAATAGAGATTATACTCCAAATTTTTCAATTATTTTATTAATGCAAATCAAAGGAAAATCAGAGAAGTGAGGAAGAAATATCTGAAAAAGCAAAATCGTGACTATAATAAATTATGAGTTTTTACAGTGATGAAGCATACAGTGAAGCATACTATGATAAAATATGGACAGAAAGGTAGTTATATACGGTATTTATAATTGGATTTTATTTTGATAGTTCTCCTGAGTATACAGTGAGAACAGTGTAGGATGACACTAAAATATTGGTCAAAACCAGTGTTTTTCAAGGTATAATGTTCAGAAAAACCAGTGTTTTTCAAGGAGTAACAGAGGTCCGACAGATTCCTATCAGGCTGAGCCAGATCTCCATATCCATTTGCTTTATATTGCTTTTGTTTTGTGTAAGATTTCATTTGAAGAAACAATCTTATATCTAAAATCATTTCTAAACCATCAATTGAGTAAATACACATACTGTAATTTGTAATAATTAAGAGTAATGGATTTTAGTATTAAAGTACAGAACACTTCTGGGGTGCATGGGTGGCTCAGCCAGTTGAACGTCTGACTTTTGATTTCAGCTCAAGTCATGGTCTCACGGTTTGTGAGACTGAGCCATGTGTGGGTCTCTGTACTGACAGCACGGAGCCTGCTTGGGATTCTCTCTCTCTCTCTCTCTCTCTCTCTCTCTCTCTCTCAAAAATAAATAAATAAACACTAAAAAAAGATGCTGAATATATATAAATATATTTAAAAATATATCTGTGGTTCAGTATAATGCCTTTTAATAAAATTTCTAACATTCTATGTCTTAGAATTATTAAATGAATGCCCAATGCGTTAAAATACGGCAACCCAAAATAGTGGGTAAGAATGAAGATCTTTTTCAGTTAATAAAATCTGGTTATTATTTTTAAGAAATGAATTTTATTAATTTGAAATACAGTATACTAAGCAAAAGGAAGATAACATACACGGTTTAGAGTATCAGTGCCTTAAGGATAAATTTCAAATTTCTTCGCCTTCCAACCCTGAATGTGTAAAGCCTAAGTAAGCTGCATTCCAAATCAATGTTTCTCTGCTCCTTGATGTCTTTATCCTCCAAATATTTTTTGCTTACTCATCTCCCTAAAATATCTTTTAAAAATATATCCACTCAAACATTGAGCTAATATTTAAAACAGTTTTGGTATGTACAATTTAATATTTACAGGGGACAAACTATCTGACACAAACTATTGTATATATATTTTAAATGTACCTCGTGGAATGCTCCAATTTTATAGAACTGTACACTGAACTCATCTAAATGATAGAACACATCTGCCATATAACCTAAATCATCAGTAAAACTAGTTTTACTTTCTATCAGAAAAATGTTTGATGTGTCATTTCAAATATATCAATATTGTCTCATCATAACTAACCTATTTTTGATATAACTCTAAAGAGAGAGAGGTTTTTTGCCATGAGTTAATGCATACACTGCCCTTTCAATGGTTCTTAACTAGCCACTGACACTTTCCAGACTCTATGTTTTTTACATTTATTTATCGGCTCTATCTATCTATCTATCAGCTATCAACTTTAAACTTGTACTTCATGTGCAATGTATCCTCAAACTCCTTCATTGTTGTTTAACCAGTCACTTCTCCCCTACTTTAAATTTCTTATGTAATCAACAATGTTTTTAAAAATGTAAAAAAAAAAAATTGATGACAGTCTTTACCTTTTGTAAAATAAGAAAAAAAAGTGGTAGATGGTAGAGAAGTAAGAAAAAGAGAAGTAGCAACTACAGCATCATTCTCAGGCAGATGAAATTGAGGAAAGAGTGTACTGGAAACTTGAGAGTCTGGAAACAGATATCCATGTCTTGGTACCTCCTGCAGGGTCTTGGAACACCCTTAGTCTATGCCTGCCTGGGTTTGAGGCCATTGACTTATAGTATTCCTCTTATCAAACCGAGCTGTCCTATTTACTGTTTTTTAAACAATGGTTTTTAAAAATTATTTTCTTGCTCATAAAAATTATGCAATTTGAAATTCAAGTCCCATTCTTTAAATCCCAGATGAAATTCTTTCATATGGAGGCATATGAGCTCAATCTATGGATACTTATCTAGTGTGCAAGACCCAAATTCAAGTGAAAAGAAAATACTGTCCCTAAGATTTTTCCAAACTCAGTTCCCAGGCCTGACTTCTAAGGACAAAGCACTGAAGAAAAATGAAATATTCTGTAAACTGAGAAAAACAATATAATCAAGCAACAACCCATTCATAAGAAACGTAAGGCAGATCATTTTGTCCCTCAAGTACAGACAGGATCATAATAAACCCATAAAGCTCTGAAAATTCAAAACTAGATCTTCTGTTCTCTTTAATTCTTTTTAGTGAATGCAAGCAAGACCTACTTTGTCTCTTTATAAGTTAATATGACTACTATTTCTTATGCTATCTATGGCAATTCTAGGATCTAATTCACCATATGTGTTTATATTGGTTAAAAACTTGTGGAACAAATACAGAATATTAGGAGTAATATGGTTACCTATTCCATTTATCTAATGTGACAGAGCAACATCCTTTTGAGTGGTTTTAATGTATATTTTTGAAATACACAAACCATTCGTTCTCTCAATAAAATATTCACTGAGATGTGTGTATTTTTTGTATGCACATATACTAATAAAAAGTTTAAAATTTCACTGGACATTTAATCTACCAGGCGCAGCTGGAGGAAGTGGTCAAAACACATGGTTGTTGCTTTCATGGTATTCACACCTTGTATATTTTGTCCTTTGAAATTCAAATAAAGTGTTACATATTCCCCACTGCCAAATCCATTACATCTGAGACACTTGAGAGAAAAGAAAAAATACCTTGCCAAAAATTCATTGACCATACTATTTGAGTAGCTAATAGCCAGGACAGTGGTTTTTAACTCACACACATGACATGGCCATTGAATCAATGTAGTGGGTTGCAATAAATATACATTTACATATTAATAATTTATATCACTATTTAATAATTATAATATATAACTATTAATTTTATTTAATTAATTAAAATTATAATTAATATTAATGTATTAATTCAGTTGAAGTTAAAATAGAATGGCCTTGCTAGAATATATTAATTAGGAAAAAAATCAGAGTGTATCTCATGCTACAATGTAAAATATCCTTCTTCCTGTGGCTCTTATTCAAAGAAGTTTGTAAAACACTGAGCTAATGTATGTGTTGCTAATATATTCTCTGTAGTCTGCTCCCAGAACTTTGGACATTTTCAGAGAATCCCTCACTTCATCATGATTGCAATGATCCTGCATACCAATAGTGCACCCACACACTCAGGTAGATATACAAATTTGGGGTAATGAAGTAATCTACTAGCTGGAGAATAATTTCTTTTAGCTCCATTGTATGCAATGATACGGATGTGTGATTAAAATTCCATTCACTAGAGAGTGGCATTTGCTATAACAAGGGTCTGTTTTTTATCTCATGCAAGAAAAATTCTTAAAAGGCCTAAGTACCTATTTAAAGACAAAATGCATAGCAAGGATTTTAGAAAAAAATAATCCTTTGTAGAAAGTATGGAATGTTTCAGAGAACAGTAATAATAATAATAGAATTCTGAAGAAATCTCCTTCACCTTCTTTCTGACAAGACTTTGCTTGTTCCACTCCCTGATGTAGAGGTTCCACAGCAGTTAAGGGCATGGGTTATAAGTATATGGCAGACCCGGATTTGATCTGTGCCCCCAACTTTTTGTGATACTCAGTTAAGTTCTATAACTTCTTTGAGCTGCATGCTTTTTCTCATCTGTAAAATGAATGTAACAATGTCTCCTTCATTTGAACTGCTGTTAGAATCAGATAAGAATGCATACCAGGCCCTTCACATAGCAGTTAGCTTATGGAAGAGACTTAATAATTGGTAGCAGGAGCTATTCAAGATGAATAGCTTAATTATTTGTTCTCCTTCAGGCAGGTAATTCCTAACACTGACTCATATTGTTATATCAGACTATTGTGAGGCATTAAAAGATGTGTAATACTTACTAGCACCTTAATTTTACTCTATGTTTAATATAACCCTGCTCCAGGTTCTCTGCAACAGATTGTAAAAAAGATAAAAATTTGATACAGTAATAACAGCAACCTTAGCTAACAGGTGTTTCTCTTTTGTTCTAGGTTTGCTATTATCTCACATATTTTCTTGGAAAGTAGTAAAGGTAGGGCTGTGTGTGTGTGTGTGTGTGTGTGTGTGTGTGTGTGTGTGTGTGTGTTGGTGAAGAGAAACTACAGGTAACTTGTTTACATATTTGTTTGAAAAGGCAGCTGATTAAACATGAAGCGATGGGAGAATCTTTATTTCTCTGTAAGGCTTCTGCGGTGTTTTAGAGACCATACGAGTGAGAGGACAATCACCATCTTTAGAAAAAAAAAAAAAAACAACAAACCACACAGTAAGTAGAACTCTTTTGGGGTTTCCCTATAGTTTTGTTTTGTTTGTTTTGTTGTTTTGCTTTTTAGTCCAAGGAATATTACCCCTGCACAGCTAATTTCACCTACATTTATAGATTCAGCACTTTCACACTGTCTCCTGGTTTAATGAAGATTTCCTATCATGGTATTATTATTTTTTCTCTCATCCCTAAGCAAGGTCCACTCTCCACTATGCTCAAAGCATCCCCATACTTTCTTCTATGCGCCCAAACTAGCACTCCACACACATAAATAGAAACATGGGTTTCCTGGAGAATATGTTAAAAGGATTAATTTGGAGAGTTTGATGAATTGTTAAAAGCAGTGAATCAAGATAGGAAGATTGGGATTCTAGTCAGAGTATTAAGACTTAAGTTGCAAAATTTAAGGCAGCTGGATTGCCATTTGCAAATAAAGACAGTAGCCCCTCCTGGATAGCAGTATGGATTAAGTAAGGTAATATGAGCAAAAACACTTTGCAAAGTGCAAATTTAATGTTCAGGATTGTTTATCAAAAAAATTGCTATCTCATGAACAAAAAAAGATTATCCCAGGAATAAAATACTTTGATATTTGGATACCTTTTCACGAAATTCAATCAATACATTAAATTTAAAAATAAAACTCCTATTAATAGATATATTCAAATGTGCTAAAAACTATTTCTGACTAGAGTATAATCAAACTAATAATGGAAGGATAAATTTTCAATTTTCATGTTACTTGGCCTATCAGAAACAATTCTCTGTCAACCTGAAAACACTTTCTTCTTTCTGCTTCTAGAATACCACACTCTTTTGGTTTTCCTCCCACCTCAAGCTACTTTCCTTCTTAATTCGTGTTTGATTCTTACACTTCTTCCAAACTATTCAAATTTGGATACTCAAGGATTCATTCAATAAACTTCCTTATGTTTTCTATTTTACATCCACTTACTTAATATTCTTGTCTAATCTCATGTATTGAGATCAGATAGATATATAGATAGACAGACAGACAATGTCTCTAATTTATATCTCTAGCCTGCACCTCTAACATGAAATCTAGACTCATGGATCTACCTGTTTAACCTGAAATCCATGTCTTTCTAATAGTCAAATTAACAGTTTCAAAAATGTGCTCACAATCTTCCCTGATTCCCTACTTTCCCCCAACTGGTTAATAGCAACTACTCAGAACAAAAAAAAACATATCACATTAGATCATCCCTTATTCTCACATCCTATTTATAGTGTTCCAGCAAATCCTTAAACTCTACTTTCAAAATACAGTCTTTGATGATAATACATATCACATAATAAGGACTGAATGAGCTACAAAGTGCAAAGCATTTAATATAATGTTTGAATTTCATCAAAAATAATAATATTCCTTGGGTTGGATACTATTAGTTTAATAATAAAAATATTAGGGTCTACTATGAACTTTATTTTACCTATGATAAAAATAAGGCACAGAGAAGTCAAATAAGGTAATTTAGTCACAACTGCTAATCAACAGAGCCAGAATTTGAAACCAGGAATTTGATTCTAGAATGGTAGTATAAGCTGAATGTTAGCTGTTATTATTAAAAATCATTGTCTAAATGACCAGAAGAATGATTTTAAATATAATAGAAATAATAAGATTTCAAGAAAATGGCCAGAATATATCCATACCAAACGAACAGCTTTTTTGCATACACACAGATGCCAATGAGAAAAGCAATTGGAGAAGGCACTCCTGTGTGTAATAGGAACCATAATATGATTGACAACAAATCTGTAATGCTAATATAAAAAGGAATATTAAGAAATGTTCCTAAGCACCACAAGGTACCTTTTTGAAAAAAAATCAAAAGAGAAGCCATGTTCCTAGATAGGATAACTCAAAACTATAAAGATGTCAATTTCCCACAAATTAAATTAACCATAATTAAGTTCTCAACAGGAATTTTTATGAAACTTGACAGCTGATTATTAAGTTCATTTGGAACAGAAAATGCACAATAGGCAAAAACTTTTGAAAAAGAGCAATAAAAAAGAACTGCTCTCACAGTTATAAAAAAAATGTTTCTTAAAGTTTGATTTTAGTCAAGTATGTCAATAGAACAGAACTGACAGACCAGAAATAAATCTATGTTTAAGAATGCAGTGTATAAGAAAAGTCATATTTTCAGATCAGCGATGGAAAATAGACTACATTCTAGTATTAGGGGCTATGGCCATGGTTAGGGGGAGAGAAAGAAGGGTAGGAAGGAGGGAGGGAAGGAAAGATCTTACCTAATACTATACATCAAAATACAAAAGTTTTCAACAACTTCTCTCCTTCACTACTTAACAAGTTAAACTACAGTTATTTTTTTAATCATTTTTTTTTCTTGCAAAGCCAACAATTTATTGATGTAAGCATATGCCATAAACTTGAAAAAGTGGAAGCCAGGAGAATAAAAAGATTATTTCATAGCAGCTTGTAACAGCTATCCCTCTCCAACTTTCGTCTATATCCCCAGAAGAAAAAAAGGAGTGTTAATATATTTCAGAGAAGTCTAACCTAAATAAACCGGTGTGGATAGAAGAAAAGAGGGTGGTAATGTAGATGGTACTAAAAAAGTCTACCCAGGGGGGCGCCTGGGTGGCGCAGTCGGTTAAGCGTTCGACTTCAGCCAGGTCACGATCTCGCGGTCCGTGAGTTCGAGCCCCGCGTCGGGCTCTGGGCTGATGGCTCAGAGCCTGGAGCCTGTTTCCGATTCTGTGTCTCCCTCTCTCTCTGCCCCTCCCCCGTTAATGCTCTGTCTCTCTCTGTCCCAAAAATAAATAAACGTTGAAAAAAAAATTAAAAAAAAAAAAAAAAGTCTACCCAGAATTTATATACCACTGGAAGAATTCTGCAGAGCCAGAAAGGACCACTAAGACCCATGGAATTAAAATAGTCCACCTATGGTTGGCCTGTGATTTAGTAGAACCTCAGGCAGGGAAAGCAGTCTCCAACTATCTTCCCCTTCCCACCGACTATCTCACTGGGGAAACAAAGTAACTAGACCGTGATTCCCTGTTTCAAATTGTGACTCGTTGGAGATCACTCAAACTAGGTCAGGCAAGTGCTTTAAGTTTTAGAATTATAAATGTTTAATTTTAGTAAAACCATAGCTCAAGGACAATAAAAATAACCTAATATGATTTACAAGGAGACTATGGATCTATGGAAAAGTCTGAGAATCAGAACAACCTCCTCCCTTATACATAAAAGAAAAGAATTCGAGAGAGCAAGGGCAAAATTCATATGGAGGAAAATCAACTGTAGATGATGACAGTTACTTGCATGCAGAGGAAAAATAAAGAGTTTAAAAGTAATTCGAGAAACGGTGATAGCTGTGGACGACAAAGATGATCCAACATAAGAATGGTTGCTTTCTCTGCAGTGAAGACCTGAACAAATAAACGTGAAATATACTGAGTGATATGACAGACAACATTTCCCTCAAATAAAATGGCAAAAATGTATTGGCAGAATGTATTCAGGCAGAACATTCATGGCATCAGCAGGAGAAACATCCACACTAGGCTGCCTTCAGACTTTTTCTGGCAATACTCAGTGGTGGAATTTGATAGAGCAATTAGTTAACAGGAGAAGAAGGGATGAACCATTAATAATATTCCCAGAAGAGATAAAGACAATAGTCAGGCACCTTCAGCATGAAATATTTCAAAGATTAACAAACAAAACTCATTAGCAATGAAATATAAGTAAGGAGGGAATGATTAGAATAATGAACTCAGTCATGAAGACGCCGTAACAAAAGGAGTTGGTGGTTAATACTGCAGCCATCTATCTGTAGAATTAAGACCAATGTGCCAACACAATTAAAGTTGCAGAACAGAATGTAAATATTATGAACTGTGACAAAGTTAAAATAATATAATTATCAAAAAAAAAAAAAGAAAATGAAGAGGGGTAAGGACAAATTGGAGAGGAGCTAATCACCTCAGATTGCACGGCAGGGAGTTAATGAACACTGTCTGAGATTAAAACGTGGAGCTAATGCATTCAGCTTCTTAATGATATTCATAGTCTTTTATTCTTAACCATAAAGACAATTTTTTAAAGATACTCTTGTGAAGATATATTTAAGCTTAGCAATTCTTTCCCATTTATTTCATATTTTTCTTCTATTAAAGCATGTATATATTAATTATAAATAGCATGTTCATGCCTCTATATTTATCCTTTTATTGGTGCAGATGTGTATTTATATAATTTGGTAATGTTTATCATATGTTAATAGCTTTTTTTCTGAGTGTAAAGATTTCGGAATGATATGTGTTTTTAACTTGAAGATGTTATAGTAAAATAATAAACACTCATACACTTACATGTAAAATGATAATGATAAAAATGATAATAATAAAATGGTTACAGAAGTCTGAAGATTTCTATTTGTATGAATTTGTTTGTAGAGAGGAGGTTTACCAAGATACCCGAAAGATACAGGGTCAGGAGATCACCATGTTGTGTAAACAGGAAAGAGGTTTTCTGTATTTGCCTGGCCCCATTGCTTTCTGTCTGAACTCTATAAAGAATGACTGAACACACAAGGCCAAAAACTGTCACCAAGAACTGAGCATCAAGGTTTTGAAGCCAAGTGAAAAGACTGTACATGAAGGGGAGAGCATAGCCTTACTCCCAGCCCGTCTAAAACAGAGGTCCCAAGGGCTCAAATTTTAGCTTTGCTCTGCTGTAGAATTACTGGAATTGGAATTATCTGGTAGCAGTTTCCCCAGCACAGTTATCAGTCCATCATGAAGGATGCTGGGATAGGGGTCAATGGTAAGGTACTGCTTAATTAAGGATCCTTGAACAGGAAAAAAAAAATTAACAAGATAACTGTTCAGTGACTATTAGATGAGGCACGGTAACACAAAAAGTTCTAGAGAATTGAATGATGCAAAATTTGCGGGCAATCATCCCTGAAATGCAGGTAATTTAATCACCTTAGTTCTCTGGACTTATAAAACCTTGGGAAATATGCTCTACTTACATTTTTTTTTTTGAAAGAACCTGGTGATTATTTGCCCTAATTTCCTGAAAGTTAAAAGATTCTGACCTAATGTTAAATCACGTGCATTGAAGTTTGACTCAAAATCGTACTATCATTGTTATCATTTATGGTAAGGTAACCTCAAAACCCATATCCTTTGTACTTTGCCTATCTGGAAAACTACATATGTAACTTCACAAATGTTAGGTAAGTACTTACTCCCTGAAAATAATGTTGCTAATTCTGAAATATGCAGTGAATTCTAATATATCTCAAACACAGAATGTAATGTGTTTTTCTGTGTACTGATAATGATGAACCACTCAAAAAAGGCTGATTTTTTAAAAGCATGAAGAAGAGAGTAAACTGTGATTTATAACAGTAAACTTCAAATATCTATACTGGTGAGAGAAGGAGACAAATTAACTTAGAGTATAAACAGCCCATGGTTTACTATTTTAGGAGACTAGATGTGTGTGTCTGTGGGCAACTGAGTTTTTTTGACTGATAGAAATCTGTGTAATAGTATGTGATTAAACACCTCCATACGTAGGAAGTTACTTTAAATAAGAAAATTCTTTATTTCAGAGTGGCATACTAATCAACTATAAAGAAAGGGACCCACTGCCATTAATGCAGGAAAATACACACACAAACAGGTGCAAATAAAAACTGCAGGGAAAAAATTCATACAAGTAAAATTGATACATAGAGTATAGTGTATTTTTCTCATATTAATTGAATCCTTATAAGTACCTTTTGAATTTAATAGATTTCCTTAACTTATACCTACAGGGACTTTGATATATTATCAGAAAAACATTCAAATACACAAAAGTGTGTGCAAATCCTGAAATGTATAATAGGGTTTATAAAGATCTCATTCTTACTAGTATTACTGGAATTTGTGCATTCTTTCTTAACCGAAGAAGTATTTTGATACATTGCTATGAAACTCACTGTATTAATGAGAAAACTCAGGCTCAGAGAAACTGGCTGGCTTTTTAAAACAGTAAGTGGGCTTTATGGCAGAGAACAAAGCACTGCCTACGTTCATGGGCAAGAGAATCCTAACGTGGGAACTGCTGATGAAAGATATATATTTTCTCTTCATTTTAAATATTTATTTTTATGGTGCACGTGTAGAGAAATGTTCAAAGAGGAAATGAGTCTCTATTTTTTCTGCCAACATCAGGCCTCCTGTCTGTTGACGGCCCAAGCTCCTACCTGTGTGTGCTGTGCTGGCTTTTGCCTTCACTGGAAGATGGAGAAGAGGGGAGACAGGAGGACAAACAACATGTCTGGGATGTGAAAGGGAGCACAGAGGTTTCAATCAGCACAGTGAGATTTGGAAAGGCTTATGAACTTGAGGTTGCAAACTTCCCCAGGGATAAAGGTCAGGAAGCCTGACTGCCATCACCTCCCATTTTGAAGCTATCACATCAGTGGACCCTTTCTTATTTGGTCCACTGAGGGAGTAAACACAGATAGAGTTTCCCAGGAGAATCCTGGTGCACAGCTGTTGTTATACTCTCAAAAATGTTTCAACTGGGAAGATAAATACTATGACCTGCCTGTTGGCAAAGGGCTTAACGATCCTTCTGTTAAGTTGGATTCCAGGGCAGCCACTCTGAATTGATCTAAATGGCTTCAAGGATCAATCTTTGCTGTCCCTGGACTTATCAATGGGATCATTTTCAAAGAAGTTCCTGCCTATGATTATTCTCACCTTTCTGTGTTCAGTAATTCCTTGGTTTCCATGGATAAGCTTTCATTTCTTCAAATACTAAGTTGTTGAATAGTACCGAACACAAGAAAAAAAACAGTAAATAACTGTGAGTGGTGGTGACTTCCAGTAGGAGGGAAGGTGCTAACTTGGGTGTGCCCACTATTTTTTTCAGAGTTCATAAAAAAAAATAAGAAAACAAAGACACAACTTGTATCTTTTAAATTTAAGCAGTTTTTATAATAAGGTCAGGTGTTCATACATTTGTCTATGGTATTATTTACCTGCCCCAAATCCAGCAGGTAAGGTGATCTCAGTGATAAATTTCTAGTACCAAGAATAGCAGTCAATACGGTGCATGTGTGAAGCTCTGAAGGTTTGTATATAATAATAAAATAAAACTTAAAGTTAATATAATTCACCTAATTGGAAGTTTTATGAAAAATAATCCTCTGTTCTGTTTTCACTATGAGATTTAAAGGAAAAAAATAACTTTGAAGGAAATGACCAAATTATGGCTTACTATGAAAACCCTTTGCTATTATATTACATTGGTAATATTTAAAGATGATTCTAGTCTAAAATAGACTTTCATATTTATGAAGTAAGGTTAATAATCTTTCCACATTTTATATAATAACAAGCTTTCCGTTTTTTCCTGTCTTACTGGATTTTCACACTTACACATATATGCCTAATAGTTTCTAGTTATATTTTTTGGTATCCAATAATACTTTCTGAAAAGTAACACACAAAAGCCAAAATGTATAACGGCTAAACTATAATCTTGATTTTTAGCATGCTGGTAAGTGATAAAATACTCGTAAGGCACACATACACACACCCGCACATTTGAAAGGATAAATATTCGTGTTTGTTTTAAATACTGTTCATCCAGAAATAACTTTAATTTCTATAGTAAAACTTTTCCTCATCTTTTTTTTTAGAAAATGCATGTTCATTTGAGCTGAAAAGATCTATAATACATTGAAATAAAGTCATTTATTCAAGTCAGTGTTTCCTGCAAAAATTACCCATGATGTAACAAGTGCCCCTTTTGAAATTACCATGATGTTGTATTTTTAACTTCTATTGAAAATAGAGGCAAATTTATAGACTAACAAAAGCAACACTGCAGTTTAATTCAAAAATGGTTCTCTAATTTGTCTGTTTCAAACTAACCTTCTCCACTGGTTTTTCAATTGTTTCCTTGTTTTCATTTCTTCAAATAAATCTTTAACTTCAGGACACTAAATACATACTGAAGAGATAAGGGGGTTCTGGCCTCCTATTTCAAGCTAAAACATAACCTCTAAATTATCTTTTACATTAAGCCAAAGCCAATGTCACATACCTTTCGGGAATGAATTTCTTTCACATACAATGGAAGTAGAAACTCAGATATACCTTCAAGTCGGATTCCCTTCTTGGTGACTCTCAGATTTCCCATACCATCCTACAAGCAACGAAATATAGTTCACTTTTAGGTTCATTAGAGAATGAATAACTGGCCATAATTTTCTTAGGGCTAAATTGAGAAAACAGTAAGCTCAAATCAGTGATGATTTAAGGAAAATGAGAGACTGAATCTACTTAATGAATGATTGCAGCAGTCTGCATGCATATAGAGGGCTCTGTGTAAAATGAAAAGACCTCGTATCTTTTCATGGCTCTATCAGAGACTAGGATTTATCTATGAATAAACCCTTTATTTTCTTCATGCATTAGCCAGTTTAACTCTTTTTGGGGGTATAAAGATACTTGCCACCTGATTATTGGAAACAAATTTTGTTGCAGAGAGTTCTAATAATATTTTTACATTACAGTTATACACATATTTCTACAATATTCAAATAGTCACATTTGTGGAATGATTTCAACAAGTACTTAATAATTGGCTAGTATAAGTAAGCATGATGCTTCTGTATTCAAATTAAGTTTATATTCTCTCCTTTAGAAAACAACACTCTATAAGGAGGATAAAACAAGTATATAAATAACACTTATGAGACAGAATAACAGGAATTTAAAAAGTAAGAACACAGTACCATGGGAATTAAGGAAAGATTTCAAATTTGATAAGAGAATAGACAATTTATCATGGAAGAGACGAACTATGAGAAAGACCTTAAGAATATGGAGTTCCGACAGGAGATGTCCGTAGAGGGAGAAACAGAATGAACATCCTGTAATATTAAGAAACAGCATGACATCCAATCTGGCTCATATATGTACTTTATAATACTGTAAGAGAATACGGTAAGAGAAAACAACTGGAGTTATGTTTTGAAGCCAGAGAAAGGAAAGCCATGAATGCAAAGGTAAGAAGTCTGTACTTAGGTCAAACTCCAGAAGAAAAAACATAAAAGTTCTTGAACAGCTCAAGGGCTTGGAATTATCAGAGTTTTAAGCTTTAAGATTAATCTGGTAGAGGCACTATGTGGGGCTAACTGGCAGAGAATCAGTAATAAGGCACAACTCGGTAATAAGTGTAAAAAATATGGTGGAAGAAAAGCCTATGAGACTGGGTGACTAATTTTATCTGAAAATACTGAAAACAGGGACCTTTATGACTAATCCCAGGTTTCGTGACTATGACTAAATAAGGAAATGTGGTGATTTTTTAAAGTGGAATAACGAATTTTGTAGGCTCAATGACAAACATGATTGTAGCTTTGGACTTTCTAACTTTGAGGTATCATCGAAAATTCAGATATTTATCCATCAACTAGCACATCTGTAAAAAGTGGGTTGCAGAGTGACAATCGCTTAAGGTATGTCTGAATCTACTATGATGGATGAGCAAGTGTTCTCTGGGGAAGGTATCTATAAAACCAAGGAGAAACTCTTAGATAATGACTAGGTCTCTGGGTGGGAAAGGACTATTTCATACATGAAATAAGGGTATGATCAGTATAAGAAGAAAGCCAAGAAATTATCATGGCCCCAGTCTCTGCCACCTGCCCCTACGTCCCACCACCAAAGAAAGCCAATGATGTAGTAAAGAAAGGAATAGAATTTTGAGTAAGAATTAAAGCCCTTTTTTAAAGTCTCACAAAGGGAGAGAGATTTTGAGGTGGTCGAGCCTAAATCCTCTAATGGAAGGACAGAGTCATCAATTCTGGTTGAAATAAACTTGGGATGGGATGAAGGAATTCATTTATTGAGACTCAAACCTAAACTGACCCTGGAAATGTCTAATAGGGAATTGACTAATTTTTTTTTTTTTTTTTTTTTTTTTAGAGAATTTCAAGTTTCACTGAAGACTTATTCAGATGAGAAAGTTGATCTACTTTTGTTGGGATGGCACACCCCAGGTTCTCCGAGACAGTGCTGGCTTATCCCACTTTTATAGTGTCCTCTTTCACTTTATTTTTTATTTTATTTTATTTTTTTTAATTTTTTTCAACGTTTTTTTATTTATTTTTGGGACAGAGAGAGAGAGCATGAACGGGGGAGGGGCAGAGAGAGAGGGAGACACAGAATCGGAAACAGGCTCCAGGCTCCGAGCCATCAGCCCAGAGCCTGACGCGGGGCTCGAACTCACGGACACGCGAGATCGTGACCTGGCTGAAGTCGGACGCTTAACCGACTGCGCCACCCAGGCGCCCCGTCCTCTTTCACTTTAAAAAGTGAAAAGTGTTTCTGATTTAGACATCAACTACATCGTCACCTGTTTACTGGCTGTAATTAGTATCATTTTGCAACATCACAGCTATCGACGAACAGAAACTGGCAAAATTAACAGGGAAAGAGACTCAAAAAGGAGGATTTGCTAACAGGAATGGCAAAAGTCCTAGGTATGGGGTTTGCCAAAGTACCACAAAATGATGCCCCTCCACTCCCTGACCATCATTTTTCTCATTGGGTGGAGACAAGTAAAGTCAGTACAGCAATGTTGGACAGTAAAAAGAGCACAGGGTCAAGGAATGACAGCTGATGACCCATTAATGGTTAAATTCAGCAGGAGTCAAGAAATATGAGAAATGTTAAGACGGGTTTATCATCAGAAAATGGAACTTTGAATTTTGAGATCTTGAAGGTTGACAAAAATTTCAGACAGCATGAAACCTAAAGAACATCTGAGTGGGGGTAGCAGAAGCAGAGTGGAGATCGAACTTTCTGTAATTCAGAAAGAACATTCAAAATGACACGTGGCTTTAAAATATTATTTTGTCCCTGAGTGATTTTCTTAACTAAATCTCACACAGTGACTGTCCACATATATTCTCAAATGTCTGCCGGAAGGAAGTGTTCTAAATGTTCCCCATGAAGTTGCTATGGAAACATCTAGTGCAACGTTTAGTCAAACTCAGAACAACAGAAATAAATTCTATCATAAACATAATTCCCAATTCACACTAATCTTAAAAAAATGTTTTCATAAGATAACCATCTTAAATAAAGTAACTGGACATCCAGTTAACTGGGATATTATTGGTGCCATATGCATCTTTAATTGTGGAAAGCTTTGAATCTTAAGCTCAATGTTTTCTTCTTATATTATCTATATGATACGTAACTTGAGGCATATAAATATATCTCACTTAAATTAGATGAAATAGATACCCCTGTATAAATGTAGGATTCTTATGGTAGAACTGTGTTTTGAATCTAACCTCACTCAAGCATGTCCATTTGTCCCTCCTTTTATTTCTCCTGTTTTGTATTTAAAAAAATGAATATTCAAGTTCTTCCATATTATCTACATGTAGTTATAAAATATATAAGAATTCATAACATATATACAGTATGTAATCACCCTGGTCCTCACAGGCATGTGCCAAGTCTATTAATAATTTATAAGATGGGGAATCCTGGGGAGATGGCTGCACAGGAGGACGCTTGACTCACCACACGTCCTGCTGATCACTTAGATTCCACCTATACCTGCCTAAATAACCCAGAAAACCGCCAGAGGATTAGCAGAACGGAGTCTCTGGAGCCAAGTGCAGAGGAGAAGCCCAGGAAGAGGGTAGGAAGGGCGGCGAGGTGGTGCATTCTCCACGGACTGGCGGGAGGGAGCCAGGGCAGAGGGGCGGCCCGCTGGCCAAGCAGATCCCCCGAGTCTGACAGGCAAAAGCAGAGGGGCCGGACTGAGTGTGTTCCTACAGCAAGCAGGACTTGACATCTGGAAGGCTGTAAGCTAACAGCTCTGCTCGGAGAACGGGAGGGCTGGAGGACAACGGGAGGGAGAGTTGTTGAGCCCCCGACAACAGAGCACAGCTTGGTGGGGAACAAAGGCGTTCACCAGCTCCATCTCCCTCGCCCATCCCCCAGCCAAAATCCCAAAGGGAACCAGTTCCTGCCAGGGAACTTGCTTGCAGTGCACAAACACCCAACGCTGTGATTCTGCAGATCCATCCCTCCAGCAGGTCTGACTCCCTCCCGGATCCATCCCTCCAGCAGGTCTGACTCCCTCCCGGTGCCGCAGGGCCCCTCCCAAAGCAGATCTCCAAAGGAAAAGTGAGCTGAGCCTACCCCACCCCTCCACTGTGCACCTTGCCGATCCACCCCAGCTAATACGCCAGATCCCCAGCACCACAAGCCTGGCAGTGTGCAAGTAGCCCAGATGAGCCACGCCACCCCACAGTGAATCCCGCCCCTAAGAGAGGGGAAGAGAAGGCACACACCAGTCTGACTGTGGCCCCAGCAGTGGGCTGGGGGCAGACATCAGGTCTGACTGCGGCCCCGCCCACCAACTCCAGTTATTCAAGACAGCACAGGGGTAGTGCCCCCGCAGTCCCGCACCACTCCAGGGACTATCCAGAATGACCAAGCAGAAGAATTCCCCTCAAAATAATCTCCAGGAAATAACAACAGCTAATAAACTGATCAAAAATGACTTAAACAATATAATAGAAACTGAATTTAGAATAATAGTCATAAAATTAATCGCTGGGCTTGAAAACAGTATAAAGGACAGCAGAGAATCTATTGCTACAGAGAACAAGGGACTAAGGAACAGACAGGAGGAGCTAAAAAATGCTATCAATGAACTGCAAAATAAAATGGAGACAACTACGGCTCGGACTGAAGAGGCAGAGGAGAGAATAGGTGAACTAGAAGATAAATTATGGAAAGAGAAGAAGCTGAGAAAAAGAGAGATAAAAAAATCCAGGAGTATGAGCAGAAAATTAGAGAAGTGATGCACTAAAGAGAAATAATATACGCATAATTGGTATTCCAGAGAAGGAAGAGAGAGGGAAAGGTGCTGAAGGTGTACTTGAAGAAATCATAGCTGAGAACTTCCCGGATCGGGGGAAGGAAAAAGGCATTGAAATCCAAGAGGCACAGAGAACTCCCTTCAAACGTAACTTGAATCGATCTTCTGCACGACATATCATAGTGAAACTGGCAAAATACAAGGATAAAGAGAAAATTCTGAAAGCAGCTAGAGATAAATGTGCTCTAACATATAAAGGGAGACTTATAAGACTCGTGACTGATCTCTCTACTGAAACTTGGCATGCCAGAAAGGAATGGCAGATCCTCAATGTGATGCACAGAAAAAATATGCAGCCGAGAATCCTTTATCCAGCAAGTCTGTCATTTAGAATAGAAGGAGAGATAAAGGTCTTCCCAAACAAACAAAAGCTGAAGGAATTCGTCACCACTAAACCAGCCCTACAAGAGATCCTATGGGGGATCCTGTGAGACAAAGTACCAGAGACATCGCTACAAGCATAAAACATACAGACATCACAATGACTCTAAACCCATATCTTTCTATAATAACACTGAATGTAAATGGATTAAATGCGCCAACCAAAAGACATAGGGTATCAGAATGGATAAAAAAAACAAGACCCATCTATCTGCTGTCTACAAGAGACTCATTTGAGACCTGAGGACACCTTTAGATTGAGAGTGAGGGGATGGAGAACTATTTATCATGCCACTGGAAGTCAAAAGAAAGCTGGAGTAGCCATACTTCTATAAGACAAACTAGACTTTAAATTAAAGGCTGTAACAAGAGATGAAGAAGGGCATTATATAATAATCACAGGGTCTATCCATCAGGAAGAGCTAACAATTATAAATGTCTATGCGCCGAATACGGGAGGCCCCAAATATATAAAACAATTACTCACAAACATAAGCAACCTTATTGATATGAATGTGGTAATTGCAGGGGACTTTAACACTCCACTTACAGAAATGGATAGATCATCTAGACACATGGTCAATAAAGAAACAAGGGCCCTGAATGACACATCGGATCAGATGGACTTGACAGATCTATTTAGAACTCTGCATCCCAAAGCAACAGAATATACTTTCTTCTCGAGTGCACATGGAACATTCTCCAAGATAGATCATATACTGGGTCACAAAACAGCCCTTCATAAGTATACAGAATTGAAATTATACCATGCATACTTTCAGACCACAATGCTATGAAGCTTGAAATCAACCACAGAAAAAAGTCTGGAAAACCTCCAAAAGGATGGAGGTTAAAGAACACACTACTAAAGAATGAGTGGGTCAACCAGGCAATTAGAGAAGAAATTAAAAAATATATGGAAACAAACGAAAATGAAAATACAACAATCCAAACGCTTTGGGATGCAGTGAAGGCAGTCCTGAGAGGAAAATACATTGCAAACCAGGCCTATCTCAAGAAACAAGACAAATCCCAAATACAAAATCTAACAGCACACCTAAAGGAAATAGAAGCAGATCAGCAAAGACAGCTGAAATCCAGCAGAAGAAGAGAAATACAGATCAGAGCAGAAATAAACAATATAGAATCTAAAAAAACTGTAGAGCTGATCAACGAAACCAAGAGTTGGTTTTTGAAAACATAAACAAAATTGACAAACCTCTAGCCAGGCTTCTCAAAAAGAAAAGGGAGATGACCCAAAAAGATAAAATCATGAATGAAAATGGAATTATTACAACCAATCCCTCAGAGATACAAACAATTATCAGGGAATACTATGAAAAATTATATGCCAACAAACTGGACAACCTGGAAGAAATTGACAAATTCCTGAACACCCACACGCTTCCAAAACTCAAACAGGAGGAAATAAAAGCTTGAACAGATGCATAACCAGCGAAGAAATTGAATCAGTCATCAAAAATCTCCCAACAAATAAGAGTCCAGGACTAGATGGCTTCCCAGGGGAGTTCTACCAGAAGTCCAAAGCAGAGATAGTACCTATCCTTCTGAAGCTAATCCAAGAAATAGAAAGGGAAGGAAAACTTCCAGACTCATTCTATGAAGCCAGTATTACTTTGATTCCTAAACCAGACAGAGGCCCAGTAAAAAAAGAGAACTATAGGCCAATATCCCTGATGAATATGGATTCAAAAATTCTCAATAAGATACTAGCAAATCGAATTCAAAGGCATATAAAAAGAATTATTCATCATGATCAAGTGCGATTCATTCCTGGGATGCAGGGCTGGTTCAACATTCACAAATCAATCAATGTGATACATCACATTAAGACAAGAAAAGAGAAGAACCATATGATCCTGTCAATCGATGCAGGAAAGGCCTTTGACAAAATTCAGCACCCTTTCTTAATAAAAAATAGAAAGTCGGGATAGAAGGAACATACTTAAAGATCATAAAAGCCACTTATGAAAAGCCCACAGCGAACATCATCCTCAACGGGGAAAAACTGATAGCTTTTTTCCTGAGATCGGGAACACGACAGGGATGCCCACTCTCACCGCTGTGGTTTAACATAGTGTTGGAAGTGCTAGCATCAGCAATCAGACAACAAAAGGAAATCAAAGGCATCAAAATTGGCAAAGATGAAGTTAAGCTTTCACTTTTTGCAGATGACATGATATTATACATGGAAAATCCGATAGACTCCACCAAAAGTCTGTTAGAACTGATACATGAATTTAGCAAAGTTACAGGATACAAAATCAATGTACAGAAATCAGTTGCATTCTTATACACTAATAATGAAGCAACAGAAAGACAAATAAAGAAACTGATCCCATTCACAATTGCACCAAGAAGCATAAAATACCTAGGAATAAATCTAACCAAAGTTGTAAAAGATCTGTATGCTGAAAACTATAGAAAGCTTACGAAGGAAATTGAAGATGATAGAAAGAAATGGAAAAACATTCTGTGCTCATGGATTGGAAGAATAAATATTGTCAAAATGTCAATACTACCCAAAGCTATCTACACATTCAATGCAATCCCAAACAAAATTGCACCAGCATTCTTCTCGAAACTAAAACATGCAATCCTAAAATTCATATGGAACCACAAAAGGCCCCGAATAGCCAAAGTAATTTTGAAGAAGAAGACCAAAGCAGAAGTCATCACAATCCCAGACTCTAGCCTCTACTACAAAGCTGTCATCATCAAGACAGCATGGTATTGGCACAAAAAACAGACACATAGACCAATGGAATAGAATAGAAACCCCAAAACTAGACCCACAAATGTATGGCCAACTCATCTTTGACAAAGCAGGAAAGAACATCCAATGGAAAAAAGACAGTCTCTTTAACAAATGGTGCTGGGAGAACTGGACAGCAACATGCAGAAGATTGAAACTAGACCACTTTCTCACACCATTCACAAAAATAAACTCAAAATGGATAAAGGACCTGAATGTGAGACAGGAAACCATCAAAACCTTAGAGGAGAAAGCAGGAAAAGACCTCTCTGACCTCAGCCGTAGCAATCTCTTACTCGACACATCCCCAAGGCAAGGGAATTAAAAGCAAAAGTGAATTACTGGGACCTTATGAAGATAAAAAGCTTCTGCACAGCAAAGGAAACAACCAACAAAACTAAAAGGCAACCAACGGAATGGGAAAAGATATTTGCAAATGACATATCGGACAAAGGGCTAGTATCCAAAATCTATAAAGAGCTCACCAAACTCCACACCCAAAAAACAAATAATCCAGTGAAGAAATGGGCAGAAAACCTGAATAGATACTTCTCTAAAGAAGACATCCGGATGGCCAACAGTCACATGAAAAGATGCTCAACGTCGCTCCTCATCAGGGAAATACAAATCAAAACCACACTCAGAGATCACCTCATGCCAGTCAGAGTGGCCAAAATGAACAAATCAGGAGACTATAGATGCTAGCGAGGATGTGGAGAAACGGGAATCCTCTTGCACTGTTGGTGGGAATGCAAACTGGTGCAGCCACTCTGGAAAACAGTGTGGAGGTTCTTCAAAAAATTAAAAATATTGCTATGACCCAGCAATAGCACTGCTAGGAATTTATCCAAGGGACACAGGAGTACTGATGCATAGGGGCACTTGTACCCCAATGTTTATAGCAGCACTCTCAACAATAGCCAAATTATGGAAAGAACCTAAATGTCCATCAACTGATGAATGGATAAAGAAATTGTGGTTTATATACACAATGGAGTACTACGGGGCAATGAGAAAGAATGAAATATGGCCTTTTGTAGCAACGTGGATGGAACTGGAGAGTGTGATGCTAAGTGAAATAAGCCATACAGAGAAAGACAGATACCATATGGTTTCACTCTTATGTGGATCCTGAGAAACTTAACAGAAACCCATTGGGGAGGGGAAGGAAAAAAAAAAAGAGGTTAGATTGGAAGAGAGCCAAAGCATAAGGGACTCTTAAACTGAGAACAAACTGAGGGTTGTTGGGGGGTGGGAGGTAGGGGAGGGTGGGTGATGGGCATTGAGGGGGACACCTTTTGGGATGAGCACTGGGTGTTGTATGGAAACCAATTTGACAATAAACTTCATATATTGAATAAAAATAATTTATAAGATGGTTTCCCTTCTGCAGGAGCATTAGAAAGTGGTTGTATTCTATCGCTATACTCTCCTGATCCACGATATTCTTGGTCCCTTCCACTCTAAAAGGGAGAAAAGAACTTCTGTATTTGCTGTTCAGGATGACATTGCCACGACACCAGAAATTGGAGAACTGAATATACTTATGGCTCAGGTCTCAACCTTGGCTCTGTCGTCTTCATCCTATGTAAGCTTGAACCACTTAACTAATCTCTTTGTGCCTTAAATTTGTCATCAGTAAATGCAGTAAAAACACCACTTAATGTATTTGTGGCAAGGGCTGCATGAGGATATAAAAAGCTTAGCATAATGCCTAACTTATGTAGAAATAAGCAATAGCCTTAGCCGTTATTAACATTTGACTAAATATAATTTAAATTGTTGTCCCATCATTACTATAAAATTCATATTATTTTCAGAGAGATTATTTTTGAACCTTAGTAGTCTCTACAGCAAGCTTTAGCATCATTATGGTTATGATGCATTTATTTATTATCTATTAATTTCACAAATCACTTAACTATTTTTCACAGACAGTATAGTGTCATTTTAGAAAGGAATGTGGAGCCAGACAGCGTGGGTTTGAAAGTTTCTACTCTGAACATGCAAAGTACTCTATTTGTATTTTTTCATAAAAGGTATCATATTCTGCTTGCAGTTTTAATTCACTATGTACATTTTTATCTCTTCTTGAAAAGTTAATTATTTTATTTCTGTATGTATTTGCTCTTTCTTCGACCAGAGTCTGTCCAACAGTGGTTTGTATGAAGTATGTGGTCACTAAATGCATGAGTATTCAACTTATCAGTAAAATTTAGACCTTTACTCGATAAAAGTTAAAACATAAAATTAAATTGATATCCTTATAAAAATTATGTCATCACTAAAATTTATACAATTTATTTTTAGAAACTGCAGACAGTCTTTATTATAGTGTTCATGAATTTGATTTTTTTGGACAAGGTGGAAGATACTTTGTTGAGAAATATTCTCTCTGGAATTTATTATGAAATATCGACATTAAAATAAATCATAGATATGAATGTAAACAAAGAGAACATTGATCGCATGTCATATTAATTTAAAACCCACACTCATAACATGGCAATGTTTTCAATCTAGTGTAGTCTGTCCTCACACAAGATTCTTGTTAACTCTTAGCTGATTGGTATTAGAAGAGCTGTTTAGATGGCAATAACCAGGATTTGAGTTATGCCTTAACAGGCAAATGTAACTCTCAAAGTAATAAGCATGTTGACATGGATTGGGAAAAAAAAATTAAATTGTTGGATCATTAAATAGTATAGAAAATCTGGGACTTTATTTATTTATTTATTTATTTATTTATTTATTTATTTTTGAGACACAGATAAAAGACAAGTGAGGGAGGGAGGGGTAGAGAGAGAGAGGGAGACAGGATCCTAAGTGAGCTCACCACTGACAGCAGAGAGCCTGATGCAGGGCTGGAACTCACAAACCATGTGATTATGACCTAAGCCAAACAAAGTCAGCTGCTTAGCCGACTGAGCCACCCAGGCGCCCCAATTATTTAAAAAGTTTTCTAGGAAAATTGAAAGATTCCAGTAGCCAGGAGATAATCAAATATATATATTACATGAATGTATTTTTTCTGGTTAAAACCAAAAATAAACTTCTTCCAAATTGCTAAGATCATTTCAAAAGAAAGGGATTAGAAAAGGAGACAAATACATATACTTTTACGGCTTTGATTATTTAATGATATTCATTCTATACTTCAATTTGCATGAGGAAATGACCTTCAAAAGGCTATTTAGAGATAAACTGAAGTCTAGTAAGATAAATTATTGGTGAGACCTTGGGAATTAAATATTTTTAATAAAGAACCGTACAAGGAAATGGAAGTATTCGATTTTTTGAAAACAATTACAAACCACTTTAAGTGTCTTTTGTTATTGATTCTTTATTATATGTCAATTTCCCTTAAATATTGTTTAATTCCCAACTCCTAATTAAAGAAGAAATTCTCTTTAAAGTATGTAGGCATTTTTCTTTCTTTTTCGTACCTGTTTTAAGTTGGTGTTATTTATAATTTATAATGAGCTGTTTTTCCCCAAGCACAAGAAAAAGAACAAACAAAATGTAAGTTGACAGCCTGCTTTATATGTACGTTTTTACTGCGTTGTTTGCTATAAGGCTGTATTTTATTTTCCTTTTAATTGGCCTGCCTTATTCCTGTCCATTATTAGAAAATGAACTCTATGGTGATAAGAATCGATAGATTTAGGAATATGACCTCTAATTCAGCAGGTATAGAAGCATCTTGAGAAATTGTTGTTAATAACATAACAACAATCTGGAGCTTTTACAATCTGGAGCATTTATTACCTTTGTTCATAGCCAATAGTTGTTCAAAGTTTCATAATTTATATATCATTGTCAGCATTGTGAAAAGGCTTTAATGTATTCATATTTAAATACCACAATAAACATTGCACTTTGTATCTCTTATTTGTATTGGTGTTCTTTTAATTATGTGAATTATTTTTAAAAAGTATAATAAAATAAAATTCAATTTGTTTTCCAAATTTTCCTCTACTGATAATAGAATCATTTGATAAGCATTTCCTTTTTTTCTAACAATCTACATATCAATAACCTCATACAACATATGTAATCACTTAATAACAAAACCATCAGAATGAAACTATGCTGAAACAAAATAAAACCAAAACCAAATATATGTTCATTTGGCAATGCAGATACGAATCATAATCATCCAGTAAATGGAGGAAAAAATGGATGAGTGCAACAAATCCAATGAAACTATATATGAGACAAGGAATATACATTTTTAATATATACACATTTATTTAAAATGATAGGGAATAGATTATAGCCATGTTTATGTGGAAACAGACCATTGTAGGAACATTTGGAACACATAAGTGTTTTATGCTCAATATTCTTGACAAAAATGTTTTCCTATAGAATATCTCTCGGAATCAGTATCAGGAGAAAACTATTGGTGTGGCTGAATCTAGTATTGTAATATTAATTGTTTAAACAGATTTAAGTGTGTGTGGGAGCACCAGCATTATCCTACCTTATATTGAAATTAAGATTAAACCCAAAGAATCTGATTCGCAACTGTGGTAAAAGACAGACACTTGCTAATGAAAAGCGCTTTGGAAAACCCAACCTGCTACTACTATACACAAGTCATATTTCTTGGTGGTAAATGGAGACAACTGGAAAGAACCTCAGACATTGATTAAGGAAAACATTAAATAATGAATTAGTAATAATGCTACGCTCCCTAAAGACTGTCATCTGTACAGTGACTGTGCAGATGACTGAAGAACATCCATATTTTAATCTTTGTAGCAAGGGTACAAAGCCTACAGGTTCACTGTTAACATGCCTGTCTTCCCCAAAATATAAAAAGAATACTACGAGGATTATAATAAACCCAAAGGAAAGAAAAAAGCTCCATGTTCAGTTAAATTGAGGAAACTACAAAATGATATATTCCCACTCAGATTCATAATGCATATTAGCATACTAAACATTCTGAGAAGTCTGGGGTAACAGAACATATTTACTTCCTTCAATACAGTGTTCACTAAATACTGTGTCCAATAGATCCTCTACTCATCTGCTCACATGTTGGAATAGATGGAATAATGTCCCTTTGAACAGGCTGTGCATATACTGTATGCAGACCTATTAACAAAGAGGTGCACTGTTAAGCATACAAGGGATTAAAAAGTTTGGGGCACCCGAGTGGCTCAGTCAGTTAAGCATCCTTCTTCAGCTCAGGTCATGATCTCACAGCTCAGGAGTTCAAGCCCCATGTCGGGCTCTGTGCTGACAGCTTGGAGCTTGGAGCCTGCTTTGGATTCTGTGTCTCCCTCTCTCTCTGCCCCTCCCCTGCTCTCTTTCTTTATCTCTCTCTCTTTCAAAAACTGAATAAACATTAAAAAAAGATTAAAAGCCATGGTATCTCCACAAATACTTATTGAGAGCCTATATACAGCACCACTAAATTCTGTTCCTAGCTTGGCTTCCCAGCTGTTTTTAAATATGGGGAGAATATGCTGAACACTGCTAGGAATCTGGTCTGCTTCATAGATGTAATTTCTTAATGTCTATAAGAAATGTGAAAGACAGGTAATGCTGAGCACAAGCCTGGTTTTTGCATAAATGGGTCAGTTACCATAGCATTATTTACTTCCTTAAAGAAAGGTCCCTTTTTGCCTTGAATAAAATCACATATTGGACCTATAAATTAAGAATAAAACTGGAGGATATGACAACTCTTCTTGGTAGAGGCCTCATGTAAGGTGTTACCTAAGAATTCCTTCCAAACTTCCAACACAACATCTATAATATCCACTTTCACTATGGAATTCATGGTAATAGCTTAGTTCATAGACCACTTTAGTAGATACTGAGCCAATGTCACATCACAACAACCTTGTTCTTGTTTTATTGAAAACACCAGTGAGAGAGAGAGAGACAGACAGAGAGAAAGAGAGAGAGAGAGAGAGAGAGAGAGAGAGACAGAGAGAGACAGAGAGAGACAGAGAGAGACAGAGAGACAGACAGAGACAGAGACAGGGACAGAGACAGAGATCTTATGCAGCTGGTAAGTTTACCCTAAGCCTATTCTTACTACTTTTAATCCATCTAGGAGACAATAGGAATAAAAACTGTGAGTTAAATCTACTTTATTATATAACTCCAATAAGGATGTCCTGATACTTTTCATTATTATTTAAATTAATTGATATCTCTTCTCCTTTCTTAAATTGTATGCCTTTTTATTTTTAAAAATTTCCTTCTCTAACTCACTTCATTTACCAGCATATGTTTCTCTTTTGGCTCAGACCTGAATCATGATATTCTGAAAAAAGTTCTGGTTAAGAGAAAACTCTTGTTCCAAATGATTATAAAATTTGCCTTGAAAATGAGGTTCTAGGAACAAATTATTGATATTTGGTCAGGCATCGGACATTTTAAAGAAGTCTCAAAACAATATTTTCCGCAAATAAAACATTCACCATTTGACATTCTTCCTATGAATTGTTTTTTGGTTACCCTCATCCTGTAAAATTAAGTTATGCATGCATGGATGTATGTGTGTATTTAGAAGAGGTTAGTTCACAGGAGGTGTAGGTAAAATTAATTTCTTAAACTTAAAATTGTAGCTATGCTACTAACCCGGAACTAATTGGGGACCCTCATTAGAGACAGGAAAGAAATCCCATGAAGATACACATGAGGAAGTTGATGCTCTCTGTGGGACCAGACAATGGGACCATTGGTAAGAATTGTCTGACTTTGGATTGCTTTATGGCTTACACATCTTCTAATCCACATGGTACCTGGCAAGCACAACACTCAATTTATAACTATAACATCTAGCCTCTTTTTTAAACATTTTTTTTAACATTTATTTATTTTTGAGACAGAGACAGAGCATGAATGGGGGAGGGGCAGAGAGAGAGGGAGACACAGAATCGGAAGCAGGCTCCAGGTTCTGAACCATCAGCCCAGAGCCCGAGGCAGGGCTCGAGCTCACGGACTGCGAGATCATGACCTGAGCTGAAGTTGGACGCTCAACCGAGCCACCCAGGCGCCCCTATAACATCTAGCCTCTTAAACTAAAGATGTAACTTAGGTTTTTATATCTGAAGATTCTTCTCACCGTCAATGAGGACTTTTAATACAGAAATGCAATGGGTCATCTCTCAGCCTAAACTTAAAAGATACTATAAGCTCCCTTGAAGGATACTATAGGTTTCCATTTATTTCACTCTCACGTTTTGAGGATGGGTTATTTTTGTCTACAACATGTAGTCTAGCATCACATTTTTAATATAAGTTCCATTATGAATACTATTTAATAAGTTTTTATTCTACTTTTTGTCTATTATACTTTATTATAGTTCCAATGACACCCTTTTCAACTTTTATTTGTTTGTTATATCACAGACAGACATCAGCCTCTGATGGAAGCCTTCCTGTGAGAACCGCCTCCTTCTCCCTTTGTCAGCCCCAGCTGGCTCTGATGTGCTTGCTACAGATGATACTAGCAAGAGTCAATAACTAAACCCAAGCTGGGTCAATCAGATATTTTTACTAGATATTTTGAACTCAAAATCAAGAATAACAACCAATTAAAAATATCTCTTTGGACGTAAAAATGGGAGTTTACCTGTGACCATACTTCCAGTTACATAGTGAAAAGCAGAATACGCCTAGGTTAAGAGAGGCCAAGAGAAAATAGAGGCTAATTCTACTTGGCAAACGTATCTCTGCTTCTTGTTGTTCCTGAGGACTAGATACGTAACTATCCTTCTCAGAGTGTATCGCTTTTTCCCAACACTTCCTTAAGTATCATGACCTCACAAATAATCTTTCCCTCTTTCTTTCTCTCACTCTTTCTCCCTTCTGCTCTCCATCCCTCTCCTTTCTCTCTTCCCTCCTCCTAAACTACATACTAGTCTACTAAGAGAACAGTTGAATCCATCCCAGTAGACTCTCTGCTCTACATATTCACACTCATTCCATGACTAAAATTCCTTTAATTACATCAAGCTTCTGCCACTGGAACTTTGCATATGATTTTCTTTCTCCCCATCCCTCTTCTCTCTCCATTGGTTATCTCTGTCAAATCCTTGGTATAGCAGTTCAAACATGTCTTACTGAAGGCATCTTCCCCTGAAGCCATCTTCCCATACAAGCTTGGAACTGTCTGTTTTGTGAATCACAACACCACAGACACTTCCTTCAAGAGCCTTACCAGACTTTGCACCAGCTGACATCCTTTTTGTGTTAATATTTGATTACACCTGCCATCAGGTTGTAAGCTTATTTTAGGCAGGTACCACATCTTTTGGCTCATCATTGATTCCATGATTTATTTTTACAACCAGATTTTTACAACTCAAATTTGTCTTCTGAATTCTAGACAGAGGTATTTATCTACTTACTTCCTACTATTTCCTGGAATATCACAAGCATCTCAAACCAAGCACATCCCCCCAAAAAGTGATAACCTCCCAACATGAACTACTTCTTATCATGTGCCCCTTATTTCAAAGAATTATTATCATTTCTATTTAATAGAAATCTGTATCTCATCCTGGACTCTGTAGTCCTACTTCTCATTATGGATCAATTACCAAGTCCTACCCACTTACTTGTCTTCTGACATTGCTCTGACACACAGTGGATGTGCTATACAGATAGCCCTTACATGAAAGACTTATTGCCCCAACTGCTAGAAGGGAGGAGAGTGAGTAATCTTTAGCTGTAAGACCTTTCAGAGATTGTGCTAATCCCCTGAAACCTCTGAGCTTCGTGAAGTAGGCCATCCTTCCTGATTTAGGGGTAGAACTCCCCATTTGACTGGCTGGACACATGTAGAGATTCTTCTCAAATCTACATTTGCCGCTCTCTGGATTTTCTCTCACCTACTCTCCTGGCCACGATCTGTGCCCTAGGATTTAGCTGAAACTTAAACCGGATGAGATAAAAGGGGGACTGATAAGGAGAAAGAGACTATATTACAAAGGAGTGGCAAGATCCAGCCAGCCAGCATGTACCAGCAAGAGGAAGGCAAGTGGTTTCTGAGGATGTTTTATCATGTGATCAGAATACGAAGTTGGATTTGGGATATAGAATATCACACCTGGAAAGGCTCCTCACAGATTGTGCAAACTCATTACTAGGATAGCTCCTAAAAGCATGTTAAATGTAATGACCCATGTCAAGTAACCTGAGACCTGGATTTTCATGGCAGATAGTGAAAGAAGTGACTAAACGTCTCAGGGAAGTGAATATGCTGAACTGCATGAATGATCCATGAAATCAATACCATCTGTGGGAAAGCCCACAGGATACACCATTGACCAAGGTACAGGAAATCACTGTTGAGAGGTATACAAGTTCTTTAAGTTCAGTGGTAGCTCTCCTCTGTAGATCAGGGCTGATAATAGAAGAGACCATTATAAAATTAGTTGCACTGACAGCAATGGAGATGACAGGGCCCAAAGACAATAAAGGCCAAATGGTAGTAGCCTAAAGCCAGGTTAACACAATATGATAACGAGGGGCCAGGTTAGAGGAGCAATCAGGGCACAACCCCATAATGTTATGAAGATGGTGGCCACAGAGGCAAAAATAATGATTACACAACAAGGGCACTATTCATCTTGCGGTGTCAAAGTATCTCAAAGGTGGATGAATAGTAGGCTGAAGGCAGTTGTCCCAATAAACAATGCATGATTCCTCACCCAATGTTGGTCATGAACCAATATTTTGACCCAGAATCCATGGGCCTCTCTGGCCAAATTTTGACAGTAAATAAACAAGTGCCATCACCCTAGTGTGAGATCCCTGAGAAATGACGATTTAAGTCATTCTGCTAGGTAAGCCACTGCATCCAGCAAGTCAGGTCCTACTTCAGTGAAGGGCTTGCCCCACTTGCCATGACCACCAATGGCAGAAAACATTTAGTTGTCAGTCCTGTCAAGAAACGCTTCACCTGCAAAGAGCCATCATGTCCTTGATCAACTAATCACTGTGAAGATTTAAAGGCTCAGCTATTATATCCCCACTCTAGACAACTCGCAGGATTATTCTGGCATCAGAGCTCCCTGTTGGGTCAGTCAAGGCTCCCATGCCTCTGTATCATAGTTTGACTTCTCTCCTTTCTCTTCTCAATCCTGCTCCCTTGATGTAATGTTATTACTTGATTATTGAGAAATCATTTTATAAAAAAGCAGTAAGTCCATGATACTTTTAAATTAAAATTAAATTAAAAATTAAACTAAATCTTAGGGCAAGGATAAAACTGATGTTAAAAATGAAAGTGAACTACAATCTATATTAAAGAAATCAGAACATTCATATTTCTGCCTGGTGGGAAAAAAAGTAGGATAAGATGATACTCATATTGACCACTCAAACATATGATAATTTTTTTCCTCCACAGAGTGCTTTATTAACGTACCACCATCACCAGAAAGGCTCTTTCATTTTTAACATGTGCACTGAAAGCTTTTCTCTATGGTAATTCAATTATCACAGACTTTCTTAAAATATTTGACTACAAAAAAAGGAAATTTCATTGAATCACAGAGGTCCACATACATGATGCAGATTTAAGTTAGTTTCTACTGACCTGGAAGTCAGAGAAGGAATATCTCTTCCCTACATGCATAGTAATCAAAATTTAGAACTGTTCTTTTCCAAATTTTTAAACATATACATTCAGAATACTTTTAAGAGATAAAATATGTTTGGTGGAATATTGGTTGACAAGGTATGGTAGGTAGTGATTCCACTACCAATCTTCTTTCTAGCTTTTAGTACAAAATTTGGAGTCATGGTCAACGTTTCTTTGTTTTCCTCCAACGAATCAGTCCCCATATCCTATGAATATGTTGGAGGATAGGCTTGTGTAGGGTCTTTGTGTATATGTGTAGTCTTTTTTTTATGTGTGTGTGTGGGGGGGGGGTGAGTTGGTTATGGTGGTTGGTACTTGGATAAAATCTAAGCATCCATCACTGTAAAGGTGGATGAGTGAAATATAGTGCATGCACACCATGGGACATCATGCAATGTGCAACAAGTGAGTAGATGTACCCTTAGCAACAGTAGTTAGAAGATGAGCAAGTAAGAGAGAGAGAATATTTATTTTAATTAAAAATGTGTGTATAACACAGATGAAATCCATTAGTCAGAACACAGGAATAAAATGGTCCTTAAAAAGAACAGACTATAAAGAGAGGGTAAGTGCTGATAATGGAAGTGGGAAAGGAGATATAAATTAAAAAATGAAAAAATAAATAAATGAATAAACAATAAATGGCAAACAGTAAGTAAGAATATTTGCAGGGACTAATGATAACAATGTTCCACAAATTGATGGGCATAACTCTCTCAATCTTTTGTACCCGAATTTAAAAACAAAGTAAGGGGCACCTGGGTGGCTCAGGCAGTTAAGCATCTCATGATTTCCGCTTAGGTTATGATCTCACTGTACATGGCATGGAGACCCTTGTCAGGCTCTGCACTTAGAGCACAGAGCCTGCTTGGGATTCTCTCTCTCCCTCTCTCACTGTGCCTCCCTCCCTCTCTCTCTCTCTCTCTCTCTCAAAATAAATAAATAAACTTAAAAAATAAAATCAAAGTAAAATCGGCTGCAGAATGGTCGATTTTATCTCCTTTGTTTTATCCTCATTGCTATTTTTAATTCAGTTTTTTTTCACTTTCTGCCTATACTATGATATTAGTTTCCTAAAGGTTCTCATTATCATTAATGTAGCCTGTTAATCCTTTTTCATATTGTTGATGCTCTTACTCTCTTATAAAGCAAAGCTTATTTTATCAATGTACAAGGAAAAATTCAAATTGAAAGTGCCTGTCATATTCTGAACTATATTCTGGTAAGTTATGATTCAATAACAACAGTTGTATTCTTTTAGAAACATTCCCATAATATATCCTATTCCTTTTTCTTTGTTTCCATAACAACTATTCTTTTATTCAAGTTTTTATCGCAATGTGTTATACCTCATTGTTTACTGGCAACTCTCTCCCTATGGTCTGACTTTACTGAGAGAACACATTATGTCTTCTGAATAGAAAAAAGCACTCCTGTGTTTTTCTTTTACTCTATATTCATGATGCTTCTGACCCCAGATGTGTATATTTTTCACACATTAAACAATTTTCCAAGACACCAGCTGGGTGCCCTACAATTTAAGTAAATTCTGACACTATTGACCTGGACAGAAATTCCACAGGTTGAGTTCAGTCCCATGAGATTGCTACCCACGTCCCCATTTCAGATGCCAAATGAGAGTCCAGTTGTTACCTGTGTTCCTTCCTTCCTTCCTTCCTTCCTTCCTTCCTTCCTTCCTTCCTTCCTTCCTTTATTTTTAGGGGAGGGAGAGGAAGAGAGAGAGAGAATCTTAAGCAGGCTCCACACCCAGTTCAGGGCTCAATCTCACAATTGTGAGTGGAAATCAAGAGTCGGATGCTTAACCAATTGAGCCACCCAGGTGCCCCTGTTTTTGTTGTTGTTGTTTTTGTTGTTTGGTTGTTTGTTGTTTGGGGGGTTTGTTTGTTTTTAAGTAGGCTTCATGCCCAGCATGGAGCCCAGTGTGGGGCTTGAACTCAGGACCGTGAGATCAAAACCTGAGCTGACATCAAGAGTTGGATGCTCAACCAACTGAGCCACCCAGGCACTCCATACCTGTGTTTTGACCACACTGCTAAATTGAAGGTTCCTATGACCTTCTCAGGTTTGTTAATTTGCCAGAATGGCCCACAGAACTCAAAGGAACATCCTTCTTATTAGATTACTGGCTTATTATAACAGGATCAGGGACAGCCAGATGAAGGAGATGTACACAATGAGGTATGAGGGAAGTGTAGAGAGACTTCCTACCCTCAGAAGGTACTGCTCCTCCAGTACCTCCACATGTTCATCAATCCAGAGCTCTCAAAACTCTGTACTTTGGGGATTTTATACAGGCATTATCATATAAGCATGATCAATGGTTAACTCAGTCCCCAACCCCTCTCCCATTTTCTGGACAGGTGGATGGGACTGAAAGTTCCAAGTTTCTTTTTTTTTTTTTTTTTTTTTTCAACGTTTATTTATTTTTGGGACAGAGAGAGACAGAGCATGAACGGGGGAGGGGCAGAGAGAGAGGGAGACACAGAATCGGAAACAGGCTCCAGGCTCTGAGCCATCAGCCCAGAGCCTGACGCGGGGCTCGAACTCACGGACCGCGAGATCGTGACCTGAGCTGAAGTCGGATGCTTAACTGACTGCGCCACCCAGGCACCCCAAAAGTTCCAAGTTTCTAATCATGGCTTGGTCTTTTCAGTAAGAAGCCCCATCCTAAAGCTCTCCAGGCACCCAATAAAAGTCCGCTCATTAGGACAAACGATATCTCTGCACCTAGGAAATACCAAGAGATTTAGGGGCTCAGTCAGGAGCCAGGATCAAAGAGCACAGAGGTTAAAAGATGCTCCTAATGCTCTTGTTACTTAGAAATTTTAAGGGTTTTAGAAGCTTTGTGTCAGGAACTGGGAGAAGAGACCAATATGCATACATATATTTTTCTATCATTTTGCTTCTTCCTTCTCTTTTAATCTCCAGAATTTACCATAATGACTTGCATACACATGCACAATACTTGAAAGTACTTAATAAACGTCAATTGAGGTTTAAAAATGCATCTTTAGAATATCTGAAAGTAATAAGAATGCCTATGTCAGAGTAGCTCAGAGCAGACTAATGCACCCACTGAAAATATCTACAAAATGTGACATAAAATAGTAAAGTGCAAAACCAATTGTCTTTGAAAGTAGCATCTTTTCTTTGTGATGATATATACATAATATGAAATTTACTACTTTAACCATTTTTAAGTGTACAGTTCAGAGGCATTAAGTACATTGTTATGCAAGCAGCAATACTCTATATCACCAGAAATTTACATCATTCTGACCTACACCCATTAAATAATGACTCCCCAATACGCCATCTCCCAGACCCTGGCACCTACCGTTCTACTTTCTGTCTCTAGTTTGACAACATTAGGTGCCGCGGATAAGTGTAATTATACAATATGTGTCCTGTACCTGACTTATTTTGCCTAGCATGATGTCTTCAAAGTTCATCCATGCTGTAGCATGTGTCAAAATTTCCTTCCTTTCTTAGGCTGAATAATATTCTATTGTATGCATTTACTACGTTTTGTTTATCCATTCATCTGTTGGCGGACACTTGGGCTGTTTCCACCTCTTGCCAATTATGAATAATGCTGCTATAAACATGCGTGTACACGTATCTCTGGGACACCACTTTCAACTCTTTGGAATATATACCTGGAAGTGGAATTGTTAGACCTTAGGATAATTCCATATTTAATTTTCTGAGTAACCCTACACTATTTTCCACGAAATCTATACTATTCTATATCTTGACCTGCAATGCCAAAGATTCCAATTTGCCCACATCCTTGCCAACATGCTGTTTCTTGTTTTGTTTTGTTTTGCTTTTTGTTTTAATATAACAGCTATCTTAATGGGTGTGAATAGGAGTAACATATGTTTGGAGCAGTTAGACTTGAAGGGCCAAGATGCTGGAAGAATGCATGCTTATGGCCTGTTTAGTTATTTTCCTTTCAAACCACTTGCCAACTTAAACAGCTCAAGACGCGGGGCTGATGTTAAGAAGCTAGGAGAAAATGGATAAGTGGTAGAGAAGCAAGGATTCTCTCTGTAATCTCACAGTCCTGGGGAGACAAAAATTAAAATTCAGTCTTGTCCGAGTGGCTAGCACTTGAGGAACTAACACACCAGAGAAGAGGTAGGTGAAGAAAAGTAAAACTTGGATTTTGTACAGGATTTTCCTCAAGTCATTTGCTGGCTACTTAGCTGCTTAGGACAGGCTAAGAAGCTGGACTAACAACTCCTGAGAATTTCACAAAAACTTGCATTGGTTGTATAATGCTGGAAAACAAAAATCAGACTTTAGTGTTTACTGAAAAGTAGGGGGCTCGTAAAGACTGTAAAGTTCATTTGGGGAGCACAGTGGGGTATGCCCTAGAGAGGGTATGAACGATCTTCAGCAGAGACTGAAGACATCTAAATCTTGGCATCGAATCATCTCCCACCTTGATTTTATTCAGTGAGGGGTGTAGGAGAAATCCTCTGTAGACAAAGACAACATCACCTAAAGTCTCTCTAAATTTTCAAACACCAAGTCTAGAATTGACTCAGAATTACCAATCTTACTAAGAATAAGTACCAAAGGGGGCGGGGAAACTAATGCAAACAGACAACAGATAATCCAATTGTTTGAGACTGCAGATATATAGTCAAAATAATTATTTTCATATATTCAATAAAATATATGATTGGATGAAAATAATATTGAGGAACTGAAAGCCACAGACAAAGAATGGAGTAGAAATTCTAGCACTGACAGATTCTATAATGGATATTAAGAACTTGGTAGATGGGCATAACACAACATTGTAGAGAGAACCAATGAGGTGAGGTCATTAGCCATATGCAGATTGAAGCAAAATAATAATTAATAATAACAATAATACTTTCAGAAAAGGACAAAGCAAACAAGTGAACCGTGAATAAAATGTGTAAGTTACTTCAGGTGAAGCATGTGGATGATAAATTTACCAAACAAGCCTCCAGTAACAGATTAAGAAAATCTTTGAAACAAAATCAGGAAAAAATGCAAAGAAAGCCATAGTAGAGACAGTGTAGTAAAACTTCCAGAAAACAAAAAGAAAGAGAAAATCCTCACATCAGTGAAACACACAGAAATGACATCTCAAAGATACAAAACAAAAACAAACGTCCAACTTACAATTTCTAAACAATGAAATTAGAGCCCTAGCCGATGCAAGAGTGAAAGGAAAATAAAGGAGGGAAGGGGGAGTTTGGAAGAGAAATAAAATTTGCAACATGCAGATGACACACTTATGTATGTAAATAACCCAAGTAACGTACAGACAATTTTTAGAAATAGTGACTGTAGCTAAACTGCTAGCTGAAACAGTCCATTGCATTTTTATAGATTAGAACCATTAGAAATGCTAATTAAGACCACAATAAGATACCAATATGAACCCATCAGAATGGCTAAAACTACAATAAATCGATAAGGTTAAGTTTAGGAGAGATACGTAACAATTAGAATTTTTACACATTGCTAGCCAGAGTATAAAATACGGTGCTACAAATTTGGGGAAATTTTTTATAGTAATTTCACATGTAGGCAATAATAAAACGGTCAGCAAAATAAAAACATAAGTACAAGCACATACACACATATATAATACATCCAGAATCTATAAAGAATTCTTACAAAACAGTACAACCGTCAATATAGTGGAAAAATGGGCCAACGAACAGGAACTACACAGAAGAGGCTATCCAAATGTTCATAAATTTATGAAAAGGTGCTTAACTTCATTAGTTATCAGGCACATGACAATTAAAAGCAGGATTTATCACTGCACATTCATTAGAGTAGGAAAAAGAGTGCAAATGGCAGTACCAAGAGTTTGCAAGAATACAAAGTACCTGAAACTTCTGTATATGGCTGCGAGGAGAGTACATTTGTACAATCACTTTGGGAAAATGTTGGTAGATCCACTTATGCTAAACACATACACATCCCCTGATCCAGAATTATACTCCTAGGAACACACTGAGAAAAGTATATACATGTTTCCTACAAATGGCAAAGAAAAACGTAGTACAAAAAACACAGGTATCTAGGTATCCAGCTTTTTCTCTGTGAGGACAGGTCTTACTGATTGTCCTTGGTTCTAGAAGCTCTGTTTAATGATGTACCTTAAACATATTGCTCTTCAAAGTTCCTGCTTTCCCAGATTTCCCAGAAGTTTCAATGCCATTGCTTGGTTCTTAACAGCTTCTTACAAAAGGGAAAAAGGTTCAAAACTAGCCTAGGCTAAGCTAGTTTTGTAAGCTGTCCAGATTTTTTAGGGCAGTGAAACTATTCTACAGGATACTGTAAATGGTGGCTACATATTATGCATTTGTCAATAATCATGGAATGCACACCACAAAGAGTGGACCTCAATGTAAACTTTGCACTTAATAACGTATCAATATTGGTTCTTCCACTGTAACAAATGTACTACACTGATGCAAAATGTTAATAATAGGGAAAGCTGGGAAGCGCAGAAAGCCAGTATATGGAAATTATAGAGCCAAGTATAATGAAAACTTCCTGTACTCTATCCTTACTTTTCTGTAAGCCTAAAACTAGGAAAAAAATTAAATCCCTTATTTAGAGAAAAATCCACTCTAGTATTTTAATATCTTTGACAGTTAAAAGAAATTAGATTAGGAACTAAGGGTCATACATATCTGATAAAGAACTGTTACTCAAAGTAAAGAAAGAACTTGCAAAACTCAACAATTAAAAAAGAAACAATAAAAAATACATTGACAACACTTCACCAAAGAAGATAGATAGATAGACAGATAGATAGATAGATAGATAGATAGATAGATAGATAGATAGATAGCAAATAAACACATGAAAAGATGCTCCACATTATATGGCATCAAAAAAATGCAAATTAAAAGCAACTTTATTCATAATTGCTAAAATTTAGAAGCAAGCAAGATATCCTTCAGTAGCTGAATGTATAAAAAAAAAGTGTTACATCCAGATGATGGAATATTATTCAGCGATAGAAAGAAATGAGCTATCAATTACATGGAGAAAACTTAGATGCATGTTACTATGTGAAAGAAGCCAATCAGAATAGGCTACATAATGCATGATTCCAACTATATGATACTCTAGAAAAGTGAAAACTATTGAGACAAATGATGAGTGGTTACCAAGGGCTTGGCTGGAAGAGTAGATGAACAGACAGAGCACAGAGAATTTTTAGGGCTGTAAAGCTATTTGTATGACACTATCATAATGAGTACATGACATGACACATTTTTCCAAGCCCATAGAATGTACAACATTTAGAGTAAGCCTTAATGTGAATTATGGGTTTTGAGTGATAAGGAAGTGCCAATATACGTTCACAAATTATAACAAATGTACTTCTCTAGTGGAGACATTCATTAAGGGAGGGGGTAGGCATATGTGGAGGCAGGGGCTATATGGAAAGCTCTGTACTTTCTGCCCTTTTGCTGTGAACCTAAAAGTGCTCTAAAGAACAGTCTATTGCCTGGGTGGCGCAGTCGGTTAAGCGTCCGACTTCAGCCAGGTCACGATCTCGCGGTCCGTGAGTTCGAGCCCCGCGTCGGGCTCTGGGCTGATGGCTCAGAGCCTGGAGCCTGTTTCCGATTCTGTGTCTCCCTCGCTCTCTGCCCCTCCCCCGTTCATGCTCTGTCTCTCTCTGTCCCAAAAATAAATAAACGTTGAAAAAAATTAAAAAAAAAAAAAAAAAAGAACAGTCTATTAAGTCTAAAATAGATGGAAATGAAAAGTGAAATCAGGATATGAAGGAGAATGTCAGGTGAATATATTGACTATTTTAAGCCATAGAGTGATATGTTTTGCACGAAATATTTTTTTAAGTGTATTTATCTATTTTGAGCGAGAGACAGAGAGTGTGAGCAGGGGAGGGGCAGAGAGAGAGGGAGAGAGAGAATCCCAAACAGGCTCTGTGTTGTCAGCAAAGAGCCTAACGTGGGGCCCAAACCCAGACACTGCAAGATCATGATCTGAGCCGAAATCAAGAGTCAGACACTTAACCAGCTGAGCCACCCAGGCTCCCCTTGCATGAAACATCTTTAATACAGGCATATGCCATACTGTTAAGTAATAAATCTGTCATTAATCTTAGTAGAAAGCATTATATCACATGGGAAGTTTTACAACTAAAATAAAATGAAACAATCTATTTTAGATTGTAAGACTGAAGCTTACAAAAAAAATAAGAAACTGAGCACATTTCAATATTTTTTATAAGTAAAGGTCTAGAGGAAAAAAAATCTTTTATCCTCTTCTGTGATATGAGCATGTATGAGCACCAGCATCTATATTTTTTTAAACTAAGAATAAAGTTTAGATTTTTTCCATTATTCTTCTTCCATTCTGTAAATATTCCAAAAATATACTATTTAAGATGGAAGCTATTTACAGTATCTTTGTAAATAAATCTTCCCTTAGATTTATTTCTCTAATTTTCCTAAGAGCATGCTCAGTCTAACACCTGTTCAAACAAAATGAATCTGTCCTTAATCAGCCATAGAGAATATTAACCCTGGTTACTTGCCAGAGGCTCTAATTTCTTGTCAAAATTCCAGCTGAGTGATATTATATTATTTTAAAGAACACAGTACTTAAAAAAACCTATTCATTTTTCATAGAAGGCTACATTCTATCATTTGATGGAGTCTGGCAGCAGAAAGATTCCATATTGAGATAATATGAGTGTAGCCACTGGCAGAACTCCCACAGCGAAGTGAACATCAGTGCGATGTCTCGAATTTTTATTGAGGATTCCTAAAATAACCTGCCACACGAATCCCACTTCTCAAACTGCCCTAAAACGTTTACTGAGAGTACCTTCCGTTACGTCATTCATTGTTCTTCATACGTAAGTGATTTCCTGAGGAATTCGGTAATTTTTTTTTTTCAACGTTTATTTATTTTGGGGCCAGAGAGAGACAGAGCATGAACGGGGGAGGGGCAGAGAGAGAGAGGGAGACACAGAATCGGAAACAGGCTCCAGGCTCCGAGCCATCAGCCCAGAGCCTGACGCGGGGCTCGAACTCACGGTCCGCGAGATCGTGACCTGGCTGAAGTCGGACGCTTAACCGACTGCGCCACCCAGGCGCCCCAGGAATTTGGTAATTAAAACAAAACAAAACAAAACAAAACAAAAATCTGTTTTCCTTGGGGAATGGTATGCTTCCTTTTTCATATGTGAATTATCACATTTTCCTCATTTGTCAGTTTACCACATCGAGGCTTTATGTTTAGTCACAAAAATTATCATAGTCTTCGTATTTACTTTGTAAATATTTACATTGTAAATTCTTTTGTAAAAGAAACATAATACATACATATATGTGTAAGTTTCAGGAATAAATGAAATCATTTTCATCAAATTAGTGTACTGTATTCTTAGGTTTAAGATAAATTATTCATGGCATGTATGAAATTCACTCTGGGGAGTCATGAGAGAGAATGCCAGTGAGCTAGGTCCTTGTCTTCTAAAGTAGCTGACCCTTAGGACAACTTTTCGCCAGATTTGTTTGGAAAATAATTTGCTCGGGGTGGATCCTGGAGGGCAAGGCAAAAATGCAAATAAATCTACGGGGCGCCTGGGTGGCGCAGTCGGTTAAGCGTCCAACCTCAGCCAGGTCACGATCTCGCGGTCCGTGAGTTCGAGCCCCGCGTCGGGCTCTGGGCTGATGGCTCAGAGCCTGGAGCTTGTTTCCGATTCTGTGTCTCCCTCTCTCTGTCCCTCCCCCGTTCATGCTCTGTCTGTCTCTGTCCCAAAAATAAATAAATGTTAAAAAAAAATTTTTTTTTAAAAATGCAAATAAATCTAGACATAGGAATATACGGACAATATTTAAAGTTTCCTTACTTTTAAAATTCTTTGGTCCTGCATCAATAATATTGTTTCATCTTGAATTACTATAAATTATTATTATATTTTTACTCTGAAGCACAATAGTGAACTTTAGTTTAAGATACATTCTTCATTATAAAGTGACTGGGATATCAGAACAAAATGTGATTGAATTAGAAGAATATACTAGAGCTAGTAACATAACATTTCTGGTGATAATAATTCCTAGGATAATTAGTTGATGTAGATATTCTCTTACTTGCTGATACATTGACAAAATTTCTAAGGAAATAGCTTTCTTTTGGAAAAATAACTTTTTCAATATTTTGTTAGGCTGATGCCTTATAATATTAACCTACTCTCTAACCTACTTTTACCATTGTGTTAGAGTCTCAGCTCTATCTTGTCTAGTAAGTTAGATGTTTCTTTAAGTTCCCTACTTTCCTTCTATCTTTCTAAGTTTATTTTTAATTTATTTTGAGAGACAGAGAGAGAGAGAGAGCACACATGCTTGTGTGCAAGGGGGAGCGGTAGAGAGAGGGAGAGAGAATCCCAAGTAGCTCCCCATTGTCAGCACAGAGCCCAGTGTGGGGCTCTAACCCAGAACCATGGGATCATGACCTGAGCCAAAGTCAAGAGTTGGACACTCAACCAACTGAACCCCAATGTGCCCCAAAGTATCCATTTCGATCACCATCATCAGCACTGCTAGTCAGAAACCTCGATTAACACAAAGATACAAGAATGTGTGAATAAATTCTGCCTCTTTTTATAAATCATATAAAGAATGATCATGTTTTCACTGATAATTAAAAATTAAATATAATTAGTTACTGGTTTAGAGGCAATTTTTTTCAACCCTGGTTTTCACATACCTTAAAAACGGATGCAAAATGTTTTTGTTTAATAAGGAAGAATGTAGTTTTAATGAAATAAAGAAAACCTACATAAGTTGAAAAAAGAGGGGTGCCTGGGTTGCTCAGTCGGCTGAGTGTCCGACTTCAGCTCAAGTCATGATCTCGCGGTTTGTGAGTTCATGCCCCACGTTGGGCTCCCTCTCTCAAAAATAAATAAACATAAAAAAAAAATAAAAATAAGTTGAAAAAAGATATTTTCTTTTACTAAATTAAATTACCCTCATTGTATTTTAATGTTATTTTATAAACACACACACCCCATAAAGTTGAGAAAAAGTATAGTTTAATAATTTGTTTTAATAGAGAACATTGGTGCAATCACTACCCAGGTCTAGAAACAGATCATTAGAGCACTCCAGGAGATTTATTTTTTAATGTTTGTTTGTTTGTTTATTTATTTATTTATTTATTTATTTGTTTGTTTGTTTAGTTAGTTATTTGAGAGAGAGAGAGAGAGAGCGAGCATGAGAATGGGAGGGGTAGAGAGAGAGGGAGACGGAGAATCCAACGCAGGCTCCAGGATCTGAGTTCTCAGCACAGAGACCAACGCAAGGCTCGAACCCACAAACTGTGAGATCATGACCTGAACCAAAGTAGGACGCTCAACCGACTGAGCCACTCAGGTGCCCCAGGAGTTCTTTGTAGATCCCTTCAACTTCAAAACCTTTCCATCTGCAGTAAAGACTACCACAATTTATTTTAGTTGGGAGAGAGTGCGAGCTGGGGAGTAGGCTAGAGAGAGAGAGAGAGAGAGAGAGAGAGAGAGAGAGAGAGAGAGAATCTTAAGTAGGCTTCACGTTCAGTGCAGTGCCCAATGCAGGGTTTGATTTCGTGACCCTGGGATCATGACCTGAGCCGAAACCAAGAGTCAGATGCTCAACTGACTGAGCCACCCAGGTGCCCCATGATTCTTATGGGACCATTTCTTTGTTTTACATTATAATTTTACCAGCTAAAATTCCATCTGAAAACATAATATTCATCTATCTGAACATTAGGTAAATGAATAATATAGTGTGATTCTTTCGAGTCTGTCTTCTTTTATTCAATATTATACTTCTCATTCAATCATATGAATATTCATTCCATTGTATAAGAAGTCCATAATTTACTTATTTATTCTACACCTGATGGACCTTTGGGTTGTTTCCAAATTTAGGCTATTAACAATGATACTTCATTGAGTAATCAGAATATTTCTACTAGTATAAAAGTAAATGTATTTTAGGAGGCATATAATTATATCCTTAGAAATGGATAGTTTCTAACACTAAAATTCACATCAATCAATAATCCACATCACATGAATTTATCGTCAATTGCCAGCCTTCTACCATCTTTTCCCCACTCCCTTCTCAGCCAGGTCAGGAAACAGAACACCACTAGGACCCCAGATACCACCTACTGACTCTTTGCAAACAGCTCTCTCTTTTCCACTCCTGACTAAAGATAATCACGGCATTATTTTTTGGTATTTTGTGATATTCATAATGCTCTATATCCATGTGCTTCTTTCGTTCAATAGATTGCACCTCATGTATCTATGAAAACAATCCCTTTCTGTGCATTCACATTGGCACATAGTTAAAAACTTGTGTTTTGCAGTGGGTTTCTGACAGGTTTTTCTGACTTCATTCAGGCTCCTCTCTTACTCGCCTCCCATACTGCATCCAGAACTTATTTTTCAGTGCTTACTAGAATGTTGCCATGGTACTCTAAGCTTAAAACGGCTCTTCATAAGACGAAGCATAAAAGCCAAGATCTTTAACAAAGGTCTTAACACTGTGTTTTATGCTAGGAACGATATCCTCTGCTCCGTTCCTCCTGATCCAGAGTTTCATCTCTCCTCACCTTCCTATGACTCTACATGTGTGAGATGTCTTCCTTGAAAGCTTACAACCCACCTATCCCATCTCCACAATTCTCTTTACACTGTTTACTTTAAATCTGAATAATATTACTACTACTCTTAATAACAATAAATATTCCTTCACAAAACTACATAAAATATAATACAATGTGCCTAGATTACAACATATCCAAAGTAGAAATGTGTACCTACAATTAATTGCATTGCATTTTAGTAATACACTTTAATTTCTGCCTATTCCAATGGACTAAAATGTTTTTGAGACAGACACAATATATTTTTCGTCAATCAATCCTCACTGTCAGCACAATACTTAGCACATAATGATGCTGAGCCTGTATTTGTTGAATGAATAAATGGTTAATAAATAAAAGGCATGACATATTCCTTCAAGGAGCTCACAATATATTTAGGGAGATCAATCTAAGATAAATGAAAATTAAAAACCTGATTTGGTATAAAAAGAGTATAATATTTTGGATTTCAAGACACTGAGATGGCTTAGAATATGTCTTTCAGTCTGCATAAAAAGTTAGAGTATTGATTTTCTCTAACAAGTACATGAAATAGAAACATCATTTTCTAAACTTCAGTAGACTCTTAATTGGATTCTTCTTTTTAATTTTAACTAACGAGCTTTCAGGAGTCTATGAAGCTATATAAAGATATGCATTCATTGCATTTTACTAAATTTATTTAATGAGTTCAATTTTACCATGTTGGGAAAATCAATAAAACTTAGTACTGAGTAATGTTCCAAATTAATAATTATCATCAGAAGTTTCTTTTAATTTTACAAAGAATGCTAAGTACATTTTGCCATTGAAACAACATTGCAAATTGTGGTTAGATTCCAGAGTATGTGGGAATATAAGAAACTCATTAATTAGTGCAGCAGAAATGAGTAGCACCCCTCCCCCCTCCCCTCCCTGCCCTACCACACACACAAATATCATGGTTCCTTTTCATCATGCACAGTGTGGCTGGGAAACAGTTACCCAGATAAGGATTAAATTCTCCTCATGCTCTCTCCTGCATCAAAGTATGATTTGGGGACTAGTTCTCACCAAGGAATATAAGTAGAAAAGGGATTTGTCAATCTCTGGAGTTTTGAAAAGCAGGGATGTCTTTGAATAACTGAAAGGGAAGGGCTCTGATGCTAGTGAATGATAGAGTAATAAGGTTGAAAGATCCTGTGGCCATGATTTACCGTATGGAGGAAAACTATCCACCAAACAAGAAAACACTCATAGGACCCCTAAATGACTGAAAAGTAAACTTTGCTGTGTTAAATCTCTGAAATTGTAAGCTTTGAGTCTAAGAATAGCTAATATGACTCTAATACACCTAGTGTTTCTTAAATCATATCTTCTGGAAAAATAGTCAATTATATATATGCCATGAAAAGTTCTAAGATCAGATATATTAAAATTCTATGTCCCTTGTAGATATATGTAATAGATATATTTTAAAAAGCTCTGCAAATCTGTATGGCTTAACAAAAAACATTTAACTGTGTTCAGTGTACTAATTCCCAAATTTACTGATCAATTTAAGTAATATTATTACCCTATGTAAGTAGTATTAGTCAGAAAACAAAAACAAAAATAAAAACAAACCTTTGGAAACTCCTTTACCAAATCGCTGATAATGTCTCCCATAAGCTGGCAATGAATTTTAAAATATTTCAAATATTTGTTGGAGAAAGTCCTCAGGGCTAGACGTGAATAGTCAGGGGCATGAATGTATTTACTAAGGAACTAGGGTTTATGGTAGGGATAGAGGATATGTAGATAGTTGTTTCTGTGAAACTGATGTGGAGAGACAAGTGTGAGTTACCTCAAAGCAGAGAGAAAACTGACCAGCATCAAATGAGCAGGTGAAGGAATAGAAGCAGTTTGACAAACATATAGTTAGTTATACATGTAAAGTGTTAAGAGGTCAAAGGAGACATTTCTCCATATCATCCCATTTATCCAAGGTACACACTCGCTTTGACCTGGGTAACACATTTTGTTTTGCTGGCTCCACTTAGTTTATTTTTTTTCTTAAAATTTATTTATTTATTTTGAGACAGAAAGGTAGAGAGAGAGAGAGAGACAGACTGAGAGAGAGAGAGAGAGAGAGAGAGAGAGAGAGAGAGAGAGAGCATGCATGAATGGGAAAGGGGCAGAGAGAGAGGAAGAGAGAGAATCCAAGCATACCCTGCACTGTCAGTGTGGAGCCTGATGTGGGGCTTGAACCCATCAACCATGAGATCATGACCTCAGCTGAAACCAAGAGTCAGATGCCTAACTGACTGAGCCACCCAGGCACCCCTCAGTCCCTTCTAAAGAACATTTTCTTGTCATGATCTGAAAAGGGGCATTTCTGTATAGGGCATGACAAATTTTTCTCTTCTCTTTAATTACCATGGTTGATGATACACAACAGGGCAGAGGGCAGCCAAGCCACTGCCCAGAGAGAATTCTTTCAGATGATCAATGAATTTGTAAAGTACATAGAGAGAAACGGGGGGGATGGTGGGAGGGAGAGTGGAATTGCTGTGGAGAGGCGGGTCCTGTAAGGCATGGAGGGAGGACAGTCACTTTGGGTCATGCATAAGATGAGGAAATAAGTCAAGAGAGAAAGGAGAGATGAAAGAGATCAGGTAGTCCCAGGGTACAGCTCAGTTTCTTGTGACAAAGAGCTTTTGAATAAGACCCTACTTCATAAACCAGTGAATCAGTATTTGAGCTACGAGTAAAGGCTGGAAATTTTTTTTCAGTGTAGACTTAAAAGTGAAATCTTCTCGTTAATAAAACATTAAAAAATAATGAGCTTTCACTGGATTTAGAAGTATTTAAATTATCATAGGGGTAAATTATTGTTTCAAAGAAGACATGGTGAGATTTAATTTAGGCTTATTTAGTAATGGAGTGCTTATTTCCAGTAATGTGTTAACATTAAGCCCTAAAAATTTAATACAAGCCTCTTACACTAAGGTCAGTCCCTTGTCCTCAAGTGAATCCACCTAATTGGGACATTTTGTTTTATTATCATGAGGTATCAAGATGTAGATCGATCGATCTATCATCTATCTATCTATCTATCTATCTATCTAAACAATTGGACGGGGCGCCTGGGTGGCTCAGTCGGTTGAGTGTCCGACTTCAGCTTGGGTCATGATCTTACAGTCTGTGAGTTCGAGCCCCACAACAGGCTCTGAGCTGACCGCTCCGAGCCTGGAGCCTGCTTCGGATTCTGTGTCTCCCTCTCTCTCTGACCCTCCCCTGTTCATGCTCTGTCTCTCTCTGTCTCAAAAATAAATAAACGTTAAAAAAAATTTTTTTTAAATAAAATAAACAATTGGTAAGGCATGGGCCTTCTATCTAAAGAGTTAGGAATGTGAATGCAATTATAAAAGTGTATAAAAACAACATATTTGACATTTTTGCAACGTAGTTTATAAAAGAATCAGTGGAACAGAGAAGGATGGAGTCAATCAAATTATTATCTCATTGTCTGTAAGAGACCAATATAAACATAAATATCTAATATTGTTATAAATATAAATATAAAATATGATATAATAAAAACATAAATATTTTTCTTTCAATTCTTTTAAGTACATTTTATAAATTTTATAAATTCGTTTTATTATTACATTATATTATTTATTATTATCAATTTATTTTATAAATCTGTTATAATGGTTATCATTTTTATAAATTTTTTCTGTTTGTTTTTATTAATGCTTTTTATCTGGGAAAAATTTTTACAAATTGCATTATCCTAAGATTTCCTAGAATTTTTAAACTAAGCTTTACCTTGTCCCCTTATAAGTTGTACCTTATAAGATCAACTAAAAAATAATCATCTTGCCCCATTATGACCAGTATTACAAGCAACAGATAAAGGTAGGATAAGTGGATTGCTTTTGTTTAAAGTTTTACATTCCTGCGGGAAATTGGACCAAAAAGGAAAAATAATATTGTTATAACACAAAAAGTTGAATTTCATAATGAAACCAAAGCAACTTTCCAAATATCTCAAATTTTTTGGTGTACCATTGTTTAAAATTCAGTTAAATTCAAAAAAAGGACAAACAAGAACTTAAAACCTAGCTAGAGAGCACTAGTATCACTTATTTCAAAAATACAATGTCCTCAGAAAGACTCAAATTGATGAGAAGATTCATCACATTTAAGTGAGACAATTTCCACCTTTTCATAACTTGGAGCTAGACACGTGAATGGAGAAAATACAGAAGCAACAATCACAACACAGACATCGGAAAGAAAATAATCCTCTTGCAAGTGTACGGAAAGGAAAACCACTAGGGATAATGCCATTCAACTGAGCAGGAACAGGCAAAGTTAATTGGGAAACCCAAACCCAAAAAACAGCAGAACTCCTGGAGGGTAGAAAAAAAACCTGAATGCCAGTACTAGTAGGAGAAGAAATATCACTTTTAAGTGGTTCGTATATTCTATGGCCTCTCACTTAGGTTAACTCTGTTGTTTGAAAAATAAGGAAGACAGCAGTGATGCTAATAAACCAAAGGAAAAAATCATCAAAAAATCACTTAGGAGTTTCACCGGTAATATCTGAAATGGGATAGACTCTGATCAGTAGACTCTGATCTTCTTCTCCTTCTCCTTCTTTTAATTTACATCCAAGTTAGTTAGCATAGAGTGCAACAACGATTTCAGGAATAGATTCCTTAATGCCCCTTATCCATTTAGCCCATCCCCCCTCCCACAACCCCTCCAGCAACCCTCAGTTTGTTCTCCATATTTAAGAATCTCTTATGTTTTGTTCCCCTCCCTGTTGTTATTTTGCTTCCATTCCCACGTGCTCATCTGTTCTGTGCCTCAAAGTCCTCATGAGTGAAGTCATATGATATTTGTGTTTCTCTGACTCATTTCACGTAGCATAATACCCTCTAGTTCCATCCGTGTACTTGCAAACGGCAAGATTTCATTCTTTTAGACTCTGATCTTCTGACACTGGCTATGTAGTGGGCAGAGCTGGCACCCGTCTCCCACCACTGCAGACAGTAAGTACATAGAGCTGCCGGGTAAATACATAAGGGTAAAATAACACATCGCTACCTTTAGAGAGGCAGATGTGTGTGTTAAAAATAGAAGCTAACACAGAGTAGTTAGGCTGAATTGGTCTTGGAGGGATGAGGAGACTAATAGCAAACCCAGCTGTGGTCCCTGAAGCTAATGACTGTGGTGAAATACCAGCCCTGGCACAGGAGATCTGGCTTTAGTGTGGTATGAAGCAGGGAGATGGAACTGAGGACTCTACATTCAGTCGCAACCCTGGAAATCACAGTCTTTGTGAAACCAGGACAAACAGATGAAATTACAACTGGCCCAGGCAAGCCTCCTGGGGATTTGTCTCTGCCTGAGTCTCTTGGGTGGACTGATGGGAGCGCGCATGCGTGTGTGCATGCCCGTGTGTGTGTGGAGTGCCTTCAAACGGAGGCTGAAAAAGCTCGTAGGTCTCGAGATTTGATATTATAGAAGCTTACCCTTTTCTTGATCCCTGCAGGTATGCAGTAAGCTTTCTTGCCATATCCTTGAATGGGTTGTCAGATCTCTTTTCCTAGTCCAGTTCCCGCCCCCTCCCCACTCCCTCAAGGCCACACACATAGAAATGTGCCTTTCCAAGGACTTCAACTTTGTTGCAGTGACCTCAGCTGCAACCCTTTCACGAAAACCCACAGGTTCTTCTCCAGTTACCTGGTGACTGTGTTAAAATGTTACTGAGGCAGCCCAAGGGCTTTCTGTTCTGGCTTACAGTGTCCTCTTTCTTTCTCTTTATTGAGAATTTCCTTCCTTATTTATGATTGAATTAATGATGGGTTTAATACCTTTTTTTTTAAACTTGTTATCCAACATTTGCAGATGTTAGAGCCAGAGTAATTTTTCACCTTATTTTTACCTTATTATCCTGCCAGAACTGATATCAGATCAAGAATTTCCTTCATATCTTTTTATTGATGAAAACTATTTTTACTTGACACGAATACATATTCCTTTTCCCTGTCCACCAATGGGGATTAAATACAAAATTAACATTTTGTTGTATGATAACAATGTGATGACCATAAAGCATGGATAGCTTTATAAGATCTCCGTCTCAGATTCTGAATGACAACCAAAAGAAGGAAATGCAAAGGATTATTTTGAAACAGGATCATTTTTGTGAACTATTCTAAATGTCTAACCAGCTTCTATGTAATAATCTTAAAGAGAAAAAAAAAAATCCCAGACACGCTTTTCAAGTATTTTAGTTTTGAGTTGCAGTAAATACTGTGGCACAGCACCTGGATCATTTCTTCACAATGGAAGCATTCATTTCCCTAGTGCTGAGAGTGTTGGTGCCTGGTGACTCTCCCCTGAGTCCTTCCTAGTCTTTTTTAATAAAAATTCATTTAACTTATATTAACAATGAATTCCATCTGTCAGAGCTATTGTCTTACCGTTTGTTTTTTATTTGTTTGCTTTTAGCAGTGATGATTTCTCTAAGTGCCTAGAATATATTCTACTACAGACTAAGTAGAACCTTACTACTCCTTTTCTATTAAGCAAAATACCTTTCTGGGAGAGCCCAATGGCTCACATGCCATTCTCATGCCATGTAAGAACATGTTGATTTTGAGGACAATACTAATTTTTACTAGAATTTAAAAAAAACCAGCATTAAGTTGTTTATTTCTACTGAAATATTATATGGCTATACATTGTGGAAAATCAGTTATGATGTAAGATGAGAGTTTCTTCGTCTACATATTCATAATAAAGAACCTATTGAAAAAGTTTCTGGGAGGAAACATCTAATATGTACTATTGTATAAAGTGCTTCAGTTAACCTTAGAAATCCATCCACCTATCCATCAATACATATATCCATAAATTTTGAATTCTGCAGGTTTCTCACTGCCAACAGTCAGCTGAATTTGTTTAGAGTTCTGAAGAGTACCTTTGGGAAAGTGAGTAAATAATGAATCTCCAGCATACAAGATTTGACATGGAAACCTAATTAGTCGTCTGCTTAATTAGAGGTAAGTGTCAAGTAACTATATTCAGCTTCTCATTCTTTTGTTCCCTGGAATAAAATATTTTCAATCACTTTATTGATACTGAAATTTACTTACAAATTTGTTCCTATTCTTAATTACCTGTCATGCAGCATGATAGAAATATTAAAATATTAATTTAAAAATATACTAATTTATGAAAATATACTTAGAAATGACTTAAAATTGAATTTGTTAATTTTATCTCAAATTCATTGTGACTTAAATCTAGTCACTTGGACTGGTAACATTTATAACTTGATTTAAAAAGGCTTTATATGCAGCATATTTTTAATTAAACCTGCAGAATTTTAACTATATGGAGGAGGGGAGTGGGGCTACTTCAGAACTTGTTGTAAAATTTATTTCTGGTAATATGGTAAGCATATTAAATATGTAGTTAATCAGTAAATTTCTATTAAATTTGTCCCTCCAAAATTCTCATTTTTAAATCAAAATTAAGCAAATAATTCTGATGCTTCCTAAAAAATATCTTTTTGATATACTTGGAAAGTCATTCATGATTTACTGTGTACATATGGAATGAGTGAGAAAATTACACTATAAATACATCTGAATTATTGTTATAAAATACCCGAGTACTCCGTTTTATCTGTTGAATAGATTACAGTATAAACCAACAGTAATAAACTTAAGTCCACTCTGACTTATTATTTTATAAATAATGTTAAAAATTTTCTCAAATAGTTCTTCTATGGTGTTCACTGATTTAGTCACACATTTACATTTTGCTTATTGACTCTCTCTGGGCTTGAGCTACAAGAACATAAAGTAAAACAATATAATCAGAAATTTTGCAAAATGTAAATCACTCAAAGGGTTATATTCCTTCTGTATTACAGTCAACTGTAGAGACCAGAGACACAGGTGGAATTGGGTGAAAATAATAATGATAAAATAAAATAAAATAAGAATATGAACAGATAATTCAAAGAAGCAGAAATACAAGTAGCCAGTAAGACTTATTATTGAGTAAATGGATATTTTTGAAGTGATGAATCTAAAAACTTTTTATCTACCAAATTGATGAGCAGATTAAAGTTTTCAACAGATTTAAAGTTATCTACCAAATTGACGAACAGATTAAAGTTTTCAGCATGAAGTGTGCTAGAGATTTCGGTGGACTAGTTCTCTCACACGCTTCTGATAAAGTTTATTTGGAACAACCAGTCTGGAACGAAGTCAGTGTCATCTATCAATAGTAAAGATAGACTTACTCTAAAAAAAAAAAAAAAAAAAAAAAAAAAAAAAAAAAAAAAAAAAAAAACTAAAAAGAATATTTGGAGAAATTATCACCAAGATTTATAAGGAGATATCCTTAAGAATGTGTTTGAAAGATGGTTTATAATTTGGAAAAGTTGTAAACAACTCCATATACAGCAGCAAGGGAATGGATAAATCAGAGGTGGTGTATTTGAAGATGGAATTTTTAAAGCTATGGTTAAATTCACAAAATCTATCTTTTTTATTACCATAGTTAAAAGATATCTTTTCATAACTAAAGTAGGTTGTACAAAAGGCAGATATAATTCATGCATAATTTACTTCATACACAAATAAAAGCTCTATCCTAAGTTTAATATATTTTTAAAAAAGAGTCTAGACGGATACCCACCACATTCATTACAACAATTCACTTTTGATTAGAAGGAGTAGAAAGTGGAGGTTCACTGAGATCACGGCGTACTTGCTGAAATAAGGTAGGCATGAATAGATGGGAAACTGGATTTGAGTTGATGTAGCATAGATGGAGGAGACAGACTTGAAATCAGCAGATATTACTACACAGTTGAGATGACGAGAGAATGGAAGAGGAAACTTGTACATATGCCAGACATATGCTAGGTACCACAGTATTAAAGGACAGTATGGACTTTAACTTCTTAGAGTTTGCATTTAGTAGGAGGAGGATACACTGGGGCATAGAAGGAGGAGTGTAAATGAAAATAATTTTATTCACACAGAGTTTAATATAGGGATTAAAATATAAGGTAACATTGAAAGAAAATATTCAAGAGAACTCAAGTATGAAGACTTGTTTAAAAATAGAATTTTAAGATTTCCAGCTGGAAGCTAATTGTTTGATCTAGGAATCAATATCAGCTACTTGGTAAAGGGAGTTCAATGAAAGAGTAGAAAAATAGTGACTATAGGAGGGAGAGAATAAAAATGGGAAGTTAATCTGAGGGGAAATCTTGCCTTGGGAGGTAAGGGAAAGAGGGGACAAGAGAGGAAAGACTGAAAAAAATAAAGAAAGGAAGAACCTAAGCTTTGTGGTTATATTGAAGTCAAGAAAATTTGAAATAAGGAGAGATATCAAAGAGATGGGCCCAGGGTTCAGGTATACTCTTTTGTCCTGACTGGTATCAGATTGAATATCAACAGGCAGAAGAGCCAATGGCACCAATAAGCAAGAGGGGAAATATTAAGCTTAAGGGTCTTCTGGCCTAGGTGACAAAGGGATCAAACTTTACAAACCAAAACATGTCCTTATCTCAACTAGGGCTAATTCTATAAAACTGGGCAGACAGCTCTCCTTGTCCACATAAGAACATCTCTAATATCTGTCCATAACCCTTCTGCATGACCATCCCTCCCCCACAGCCATCCTATCTGGCTTACTTCCTCTCAAATACCTATTTTGTCAATTTTAACAATGCTCCCTACACTAATTGATCTCTCCATATAATGTAACATTTGATCTGTACTACATTTTGAAATACTTGGCTCCTATGCCAAAATATTCTCTTGGTTTCCAAATAACTTTCTTGGACGATTCTCTGGGTGTTCTGAACTGTATGGACCCTCCAAGGTTAGTAGAGAATGGTGTTTAAGACCATGGACTCGGAAGCCAGATTGCCTGAGTTTTAAATCTCATTCTTACACAAATGATTTCTATGACCTGGGGCAAGTTACTCAACTTCCCTGTGACTCAGTTTCTTTATCTGCAAAATGCTATTAAGAATAGCTTTCTCTTCAGGAAATTAGTGAGAGGGTTTTATTATTATGAGCAAAAAAAAAAAAAAAAAAAAAAAAAAAAGAAAATCTACTGACAGTGAGAAACCAATAAATACATATTAGCTATTATTATTCTATTTTATGACCATCCTTCAAAGACATAGTTCCCTGTGATTCTATCTTTGGCCCTCTTGTCTTTGAATTTTGTACCTCTACTTAGTGAGGTAATCTCTGTTCATGACTTTATTTAAAAATTGTCCTTTTCTACCTAGAACTTTCATTACAACTGAGGCTTCTATAACTGTCCACAAGATAGCTCCCCTGAAATACTCCACAGGTATTACCAGTTCAACATGTCTAAAGGGAAACAATAAATACTTGCTGAATAACTACACAGTGTTGACTTTAAGAAAATAATCTGAACTTAATTTTTGTTATGAAATTAATGCTTTATTGTGCAAATATGGCAAATATATGAAAGCATTAAAAAGAAAATAATTTCTATAATGCTATCATTCACATATGAACAGAAGACCTTTTCTATTGGAAAATGGTTAAAATATAATAAAACTTAGTCTTGCAAATTAAGAATAATAGATCTTACTTTTAGGAAAGAGATAATATTCTGACACACTAGTATTATAATATTTAGAGTATGCCAATATTAATACACTCTAAGACAAACATATCACAAGAGTCCATCAGCAAGGAAAAAAACAAACCAAAGAGATAAAACATATAGTATGTATGTAGAATCAAGTTCCTAAGCATATAAGCATCACCGTTAAATAAATATATGTATACATATGTATGTATACATTTACGTAACCCAAAATATGGGTCTATATTATATAAAATATTATGTTGATAGATTACTTTTTAAAATTTCTAAAAAACATTTTGCCATGATCTTCTGAAACTAAAGAGCATTATTTTAAATTCTCATATAAGTTCTATTTATTGGCCACTTCTTAGCACTTATATGTTTAAATATTTTAATTATAATTAAATATAATAATATTTTAAGTAACATTATCTAAATGATAAAACTGCATTTTTCTCAAAAGTTGACATATTAAGCTATATCTGGATTTATTCCCAAGCATTTTTCTGTAGGACAACATTGATGACAAAAATGTTTGCTTAATGGTTTGAAAAATTATAGGTATATATTTCAATTTCAATTTGGCAAGCTTGCATTCCATTGCTACAAATAAGGCATTTGTCCTAGCATTGTTCTTGAATCCAAATATGCTATATTATATTTGACTTAGGATGTCAATCTCTTCAATATTTACTGCATATTTTACTTATTCCCCAAGTGTTTGTGTACTCTGTTAGTTTATAAGCTACAAGCAGATGTTTTGTTATAACCATGTCATGAATGCAAGATAATTTATATATTCGATCAGCAGTAAAACAGGCACACACTTTTTTATTTGTACTAAAAAATTCAAAGTCTATACTCTCTATTTTCGATTCCAAATAAATTCATAATTTAATTGCTAATCATGCCAAGAGTAGTAGCAAGATTGATTTCTCTTATTTGTGAAGCTTAAGATCACAAACCTAACAACACAGAATTTTATTTATTCTTCAACAAAAATTGGCATATTTATTTGACACACATGGAGATTTTCTGAATCTCTAGGTGCAACATTTTAAGATATTGGTAAAGACATTTTATCTGAAATTAACTTATTAATTTATAAAATTTAATCTAATAATCATGTATGCCCATTCTACTTGACAGATTTGATAAAAAGATAAAATTGGATGGCATATCAAGATCTTTGGAAACTACTGAACATTGTAAAGGCTTGTGAAAATAACAAAATAATTAACAGAAACTATTAATTAAAATGGCTCTTTGGAAGTTCTGGTCCAATCAGCCAATGTCTTGGATATTCAGTGGAGTCAGTTGAGGGAGTGTCCACAGAAAGATATGTATTATATCTAAGAGTGGAAAACAGTAAATTGCCCAAATTCAGTGTCAGATCTTCTCTTTTTGATACATGAGATGGTTTGAATGGTGTAATTACCTGTATATATCAGTTACCCCAAATCTTTTATAAGCTACTGGTATTTGTCAATAGAGTAAAATATTAGTAAATTCCTAGATCGTGGAGGAAAACTAACAGACTAAAGAGAAAGATGAACAAATGGAAATACTGTATATTAAGAAACAGGAAGTAGTATAATGAAGAGATAGTAAAATTAGAGGGCTAATTTTCTATTTTCTAGAAGAAAATAGACTTTATTTAACAAAATTGTGATATAAAAAATCTGGATGTTCCTGATGATGAGATACAAATGTTCGTGGAGGTTTTTTTTATTTATTTTTTTATTTTTTTGCTCACAGGAATAAAGATAGCCTGGGAAAAAAGAAAAATCTGTACATAAATAGCTTCTGCATAGTAACTCAAGGCATGATGTTGAGCATTTGATAGAGCTTATAAAATAATACTTCTTTGACTATAATATTTTGAATATCATCTTTTAAATGGCACAATATTAATAACATTGTAAATACTACTGTGTAAGCCCAATAACTACTTGGTTTTGAATAAGAATTAACATACAAATATTTTTTTCATCTATATTAATATTTAATTTTTAGATGTGATTTATATACAATTTTTAAAATGTGTAAATATTATCAACCCTGGCTCTATCTATCTATCTATCTATATGACATAATACTCAGCAGAAATTGGGAGACAGAGGTTGGTAAAGAAATAAACAAAGGTAAAATTTTAGTGGTTTACTCATACTGCATGAGAGGGAATAAAGTGCTGTCTACAGGAGCTGAGAAGATGGCAGTGGAGTAGGACCACCCTAGGCTTGCCTCGTCCTCCTCACATACAACTAGATAACTATGAAATCATCTCAAATACCCCAGAAATTGACCCGAAGACTGACAGAACAAACTCTACAAATGAAGGGAGAGAAAAGGTTCCATTTAAGAAGGTAGAAAGATTGGTGACTGGTTTGGGGGAGAAATGAATCAAGACTGCTATGGAGGGGAGGGGGCCCTGGTCACAGAAAATTTGGGGCAAGAGAGAGAGGAGTGCACAGGGGAACCCATAAAGAGAGTATTTGCCCAAACGCATTGGCCTGGAAAACCAAACAGGATGAATTTAATGAGAGCCCTTCCAACCAGTAGGGCTTAAAGACAGTTTTAAAAGTCAGCAGGTCGGGGGTGGGGGAGTAAGCAGGTGTGGCTCAGATAAAACCTCCAGAGCACTCACTGCACTGCTCCTGGAGAGAAGGCAGGCAAACAACCTGAGGGTAAACATCCAGAAACAGCAATCTGAAGAGTGCTGGGGGTGCACAGTGGGGAGATAACTCCTTTTCAAAGCGAATCCCTAAGCAGCAGCCTTCATGGAGATGCTTCTGCAGGAACAAAGGTGTCCTAGGCCATTTCCCTCTCATCTCCCTTAGCATAAACACACACCTACTGGAAGCAGCCCCAGGGTGACAGGGCTACCTAACCTGCCTACACCAAGCTCCACCCCTCTGGGCTCCAGTGGAACTGCCCTTCTCAGTCACCCTTGCCTCTGCCCCAGCATCGCAGGGCCCTCCCTGGAAGGTAAAATCTGGAAGGCCCCAAATACATAGAGGTTAAACAACATGCTGCTAACAATGGATGGGTCAAAACCAAGAAATCAGAGAAGAAATTAAAAAAATACACAGAAACATGAGCAAATGAAAACACAAAGTTCCAAAACCTTTGGGATACAGCAAAAGCAGTCCTAAAGGGCAATATACAGCAACGCAGGCCTAACTTAAGACCTAAGGAGAATCTCTAATAAACAACCTAACCTTACACCTAAAGGAGCTAGAAAAAGACCAACAAAGACTAAAGCCAGATGAAGGAAGGAAATAAGAGAGATTGTAGCAGAAATAGATGATAAAGAAAAACAAAAAAACAAAACAAAAGCAAACAATAAAACAGATTAATGAAAACCAGGAGCTGGTTCTTTGAAAAGTTAATAAAACTGATAAACCTCTAGCCAGACTTAATCAAAAAGAAAAAAAGAAGGGACTCAAATAAATAAAATCACAAACGAGAGAGGCGAAATAAAAACCAACAGCACAGAAATGCAAATGATTATAAGAGAATATTATGAAAAACTGTATGTTAACAAACTGGACAACCTGGAAGAAATGGATAAATTCTTAGAAATGTATAAGCTACCGGGGCACCTGGGTTGGTCATTAGGTTAAGGGTCTGACTTCCTCTCAGGGTCATGATCTCACCATTTGTGGTTCCTGAGTCGGAGCCCCTGCTGGACTCTTTGCTGACAGCTCAGAGCCTGGAGCCCACTTTGGATTCTGTGTCTCCCTTTCTCTCTGCCCCTCCCCTGCTTATGCTCTGTCCCTTTCTCCTTCAAAAATAAATAAACAGACAAAAAAAATGTATAAACTACCAAAACAAACAGTAAGAAACAGAAAACTGGAACACACTGATAATGAAGAAAGAAACTGAATCAGTAAAACACACACACACCTCGCAACAAAGGAAAGTCCAGGGCCAGAGGGCTTTATAGGCAAACATTTAAGAAGAGTTAGGGGTGCCTGAGTGGCTCAGTGGATTAGGCGTCTGACTTTGCATGGGCTGTGAGTTCAAGCCCTGTGTTGGTCTCTGGGCTGACAGCTCAGAGCCTGAAGCCTACTTCAGATTCTGTGTCTCCCTCTCTCTTGCTGCCCCTGCCCCCTTTCAAAAATAAATAAACATTAAATTTTTAATAAAGAAGAGTTCATATGTATTCTCAAACTATTCCAAAAAAAATAGAAAAGAAAGGAAAACTTCCAAATTGATTCTATGAGGATATTACCCTGATATCAAAACCACATAAAGACTACTAGAAAAGAGAACTGCAGGCCGATATCCTTGATGAACACAGATGTAAAAATTCTTGAGAAAATACAACAAACCAAGTTCAACAATACATTAAAAAATCATTCATCATTATCCAGTGGGATTTATGCTTGAGTTGCCAAAGTGGTTCAATATTTGCAAATCAATCAATGTGATATATCACATCAGTAAAAGAAAGAATAAGAACCATATGATTATTTCAATGGATGCAGAAAAAGCACTTGACAAAGTATAACATTCATTCATGATCAAAAACCCTCAACAAAGTATTTAGAGGGAACATACCTCAACATAATAAAGGCCATATATGAAAAACCCACAGCTAACATACTCGACTGTAAAAAATTCAGCTATTCCCCTAGGATCAGGAACAAGACAGGGATGTTCCCTCTCACCACTTTTATTCAACATAGTACTGGAAGTCCTAGCACAGCAATCAGACAACAAAAAGAAATAAAAGGCATCCAAATCAGTAAGGAAGAAGCAAAAATTTCACTCTGTACAGGTGGCATGCACTCTACATAAAAAACAAAAAAACTCCACCAGAAGACTGTGAGAACATCATGGAATTCAGTGAAGTCCCAGGATACAAAATCAACTTGCAGAAATCTGTTGCATTTGTATACACCAATAATGAAGTAGCAGAAAGAGAATTTGACAAATCAATCCAATTTGTAATTGCACCAAAACCATAAGATACCTAGAAATAAACCTAACCAAAGAGGTGAAAGACCTCTGCTCTGAAAACTATAAAAACTACAAAATACACTGACCAAAGGAATTCAAGATGACACAGAGATTTGGAAAGATATTCCACGCTCATGGATTAGAAGAACAAATATGGTTAAAATGTCTCTACTACCCAAAGCAATCTGTACTTTTTAAAAAAAAAATTTTTTTAACATTTTTATTTATTTTTGAGACAGAGAGAGACAGAGCATGAATGGGGGAGGGGCAGAGAGAGAAGGAGACACAGAATCGGAAGCAGGCTCCAGGCTCTGAGCCATCAGCCCAGAGCCCCATGCGGGGCTCGAACTCACGGACCATGAGATTGTGACCTGAGCTGAAGTCGGACACTCAACCGACTGAGCCACCCAGGTGCCCCAGCAATCTGTACTTTTACTGCAATCTCTATCAACATACCAATAGCATGTTTCACAGAGCTAGAACAAACAATGCTAAGATTTGTATGGAGCCACAAAAGACCCTGAAGAGCCAATGCGATCTTGAAAAAGGAAAAGCAAAGCTGGAGGCGTCACAATTCTGGACTTCAAGTCACATTACAAAGCTGTAGTGACCAAGACACTATGGTACTGGCACAGAAACAGACACATAGACTGGTAGAAGAGAATAGAAAACCCAGAAAGGAACCCGTAATTATATGGTCCTTTAATTTTTGACAAAACAGGAAAGAATATCCAATGGGAAAAAGACAAGTCTTTTAACAAACGCTGTTGAGAAAACTGGACGGCAACATGCAGAAGAATGAAACGGGACCTCTTTCTTACACCATGCATAAAAATAAATTCAAAATGGATGAAGGCCTAAATGTGAGACCTGGACCCATAAAAATTCTAGACGACAACATAAGCAGTACTTCTTTGACATCAAGCATAGGAACTTCTTTCTAGATATGTCTCCTGAGGCAAGGGAAACAAAAGCAAAAATAAGCTATTGGGACCATGTCAAAATAAAAAAGCTTCTGCACAGCAAAAGAAACAATCCACCAGACTAAAACACAACCTTCAGGGGGTGCCTGGGTGGCTCAGTTGGTTAAGTGTCCGACTCTTGGCTTCAGCTCAGCTCATGATCTCACAGTTTTGTGGGTTTGAGGCTCACATTGGGCTCTGTGCTGGCAGTGTGGAGCCTGCTTGGGATTCTCTCTGTCTCCCTCTCTCTCTCTACACCTCCCCTACTTGTGCTGTCTCTGTCTCTCTCAAAATAAACAAATAAACTTAAAAAAAATACTAAAAGGCAATCTTCAGAATAAGGGAAGATATTTGTACATGATATATTTGATATGGGTTTAATATCCAAAATACATAAAGAACCTATACAAACTCATACCTGAAAAATGAATAATCCAATTTAAAAATGGATAGAAGACATGAATAAATATTTTTTTTCCAAAGAAGACATCTAGATGGCCAACAGACACATGAAAAGATGCTCAATACCCCTCATCATCGGGAAAATACAAAGCAAAACTACAATGAGATTATCACTTCACATCTGTCAGAATGGCTAAAGTCAACGACACAAGAAGCAACAAGTGTTGGTAAGGATGTAGAGAAAAGGGATCCCTCTTACACTGTTGGTGGGAAGGCTAACTGGTACAGCCACTGTGAAAAGGTTAGAAATAGAACTATCCTATGATCCAGCAATCACACTAGTAGGTATTCACCCAAAGGTGAAAGAGACAGAAGGTAGTGTTTATCAATTAAATTCTTCATCTTTACAGAGGAAATCTATATATTCAAATATATGTTTGACAGAGGAAATACCTATGTTAAAAAAATCATGGTGACAACTATTTTATTTTTTTTAACTTTTTTTTTTTAACATTTATTTATTTCTGAGACAGGGAGAGATAGAGCATGAACGGGGGAGGGTCAGAGAGAGAGGGAGACACAGAATCCAAAACAGGCTCCAGGCTCTGAGCTGTCAGAACAGAGCCCGACGCGGGGCTTGAGCTCACGAACTGCGAGATCATGATCTGAGCCAAAGTCGGATGCTTAACCAATTGAGCCACCCAGGTGCCCCATGTGACAACTATTTTAAAACTAATAATAAGTAAAGCATTTACCAGCTGTTACCTTTGCTGATCAGAACTGGGGTACTAGCAGGGAAAATGGGCAATTTTTCTGTCATTGATATCTTAAGATGTAATTCTGGAGCTACATCATATTAATCGGATGGTTTTGGTTCAATTTTTTTTCATAAATTATACTTTAAGGTGTCTTAACAATTCTGCTGTCTATATTTCAAATGACAGAAACATTTTTAACATTTTCACAAAATTATGCTTTGGTTCTTGAACTTTATTAAGATACAGTACACACTTTGAAAGAAATCATTATAATCCTAAAATTTACCACAATTAGAAATTATTTCAATATGCCATCTTCAGTAAAATCCATTTTAAATCCAAAGTACACATCCTGTGTAAGTAATCACTATTTTTGAAATGAATAATTATGTTTGTTGCTACTGATACAATAATGACAAAATAAAAGAGTTGATGGTACCTTCACTGTATTTTAACATCAGTTTGAAAATACAACCCTGAATATATTTTATGGAAATAACTCATCTGTTTTATAGTTTCCTGAGGTCAGGAATATAACATTCATGCTAGTATAAATCTCCCTTTCAAAATCGCTTAATTACAGTCTGAATATATTATAAATGTGATTTTTTTAAATTGAACCTATGGTGCTTTCAAAAATGTTTCCATGATCAATGTTGTAATGGATATAGGACAAATTTCCAAACGAGGGCCATACTCTACATTTATATTCATTGTTTCCAGGCAGAAAGTCATCTCAATAGATCCTTAGAATGATGATTCCAGATCATCACCCTAATCCCTGTCTTGCTTTAGCAATGATAGGTCACTGCTTTTGTGCCCATACAGATACACACTTTTTAATTCTTCTGTTTATGTATTTCATGTGATTATTTCATTCAAGAAGGAATATACCAATTATACTTGCTTAACATTTAACCTTCTTGAAATGACATAGGTTGACATAGGTTGAAATGACATATCAGTAACAAAGAAGAAAATACATGTTACTCAAAGCCAAACAAAAATTGCTTTCCTCGGTGTGTTATCAGTTTAAAAGATGATGAAAGTAGGTTAGGTTTTATGAAGTCATTGACTATATCTTAGTGTATTCATGGAGATAACATAACTCAGTTTTCTCAGATCACTAAGGATTGTGCATTTCTTCCACAAGTCTAGATTGTTTTCAAGTAGCTGTATGTAAAATTTAATAAGTTTGCTGTCTTTTTTTGCCAGTGTTATAGTGCTAGAGTGTATAAATATATCACTTCCTATGCAATACTGATTACTGTGAAATTAATCTTGATAACTTTATCTGATGGCTAAATTGAGTAGTTATAATAGTGATATCCCTTAATATATTTAATCAACCTCCATATTTTAAAAATAGAGACATTCCCAATTAAAATTAACATAATTGTAATAGCATCAAAGCATGTGGACAGTAGCTTGCCACTTTTTTTTTTATCTTTAGTCTCATTAAGAGTGATTCTACAAAAAGTGATAATAATATAGATGCTTAATTTGATTCATATAAAGCTAAACCCTGTTATAAGTTGTATTCACATGCACTATATGCATTTAATACTTGAAAGAATCCTGAAAGTTGAATTTAGACTTAGACTATGTAAATGACATCACCTAAATAAGAAAGGTAAAAATTGGTAGAGCTGTTTGAATTTAAATCTGGTCTGAATCTTAAGTCTGTGCTATTGACCATTATGCTATATAATGATAATGATGATGATAATAATAATAATAGAAAATAAAAATAATAGCAAATAATAATAGCAATAATAATAGCAAATAATAGCAAAACAATAATAGAAAAAATAATAATTGGCTTAGATTGTCCATATTAGGCATTTGAGAAAAACAAAGGAGGATTTTACAAACACACACCCACACAGCCAACCACCCAAACACACATAAATACACACTTGCACAAATAAATCAATATTATCATTTATTTAAGGTGAAAGTTAACATGAATAAGAAAGAATCAGAAGACAGACGGTGGTTTGTTCCTGTGACGGACATAACACTTTGAGAAAACTTCACATTCATAGGTCCCTTTCTAAGTAAGTTGCCAAAGTAGTTCCTTAAAATGACTATCATAGGGGTGCCTGAGTGGCTCAGTTGGTTGAGTGTCTGACATCAGCTCAGGTCATGATCTTGAGGTTCCGGAGTTTGAGCCCCACATTGGGCTCTGTGCTGACAGCTCAGAGCCTGGAGTCTGTTTCAGATTCTGCATCTCCCTCTCCCTCTGCCCCTCCCCTCCGGACTCATTCTCTCTCTCTCTCTCTCTCTCTCTCTCTCTCTCTCTCTCTCTCTCAAAAATAAATAAACATTTAAAAAAGTTTTTTAATGGCTATCATAGGGGTGCCTGGGTGGCTCAGTGGGTTAAGCATCTGACTTTGGCTCAGGTCATGATCTCATGGTTCATGAGTTCAAGCCCCGCATTGGGCTCTGTGCTGATAGCTCAGAGCCTGGAGCCTGTTCAGATTCTGTGTCTCCCTTCTCTCTGCCCCTCCTCCCCTGATTGTTCTCTCTCTCTCCCCCTCTCAAAAATAAGTGAATAAACTTAAAAACAATGATTATCATAATAGAAACCATGCTATCTTGCTACACTAACTTAGCCAGCATAAACTAGAAATCTTTTCTAGTTCAATGACAGAAATGTATGGTTTTCCAGAACATTGTAGGTTAGGCTGCCATGAGAATTCTACTCTCAAGGAGTCATCGGTTCTGAATCATATTTTAATGCAATAAAATAATTTATAATAGGGATTTAAAATGCAATGTACATAAAGAGAGTTAACAGAAAGTAAACTTGTGAAAAGCAGAATAATGCAGAGACCAATGACAGGAAGCAGAAGCTCCTAGGAAATAGAAGCAGTGAGCCAGAAGAAATGATAAAGAGAGAAATAAGAGGGAGTGAAGATAGTGAACAACAGTCAAAAAGGAGTGACAGAGATAGACTAGCCAAATAACCACATGGGCAGAGCATTGAAGTAGGAAGCAAGAGAATTCTACCCCCACCCCATGCCTGAGATGACGACAAAATAGTCAAGCTATTACAACGAAGATAAATTCTGAGAAAGGTTTTTGTTCCCTATGAGGCTCGACTGGGCATACTTTCAAGATTGCACCTAGCAGTGTGAAAGAACCAAGAGACTACAGAGTTCAACACCCTGCTTTAAATCCTTACCTCTACTGCTTATTAAATGGGAAAAAATTGAAATTGATGAGTCACTTAATTCATTCAAGTCCCATAAAAAAAAAAAATCATGATTTAAGAGTTGACATAGTATGTTGAAGGAATAAGCTCAAAGAAATAAAAAAAGAAAGAAAGAAAGAATAACGATAAGAAGAAATAACTGATAACAAGATATGGAAACAAGTTTAAAGAGAAAAGTATTTTAAAATATTATTGAAGAAACTGACAAAGGGCTTCTTCTGACCATGATAAGGGGATGGCCATAAACAACTATAAAATTAGACAAAAGTTTGAAAATATCAAACAGTAGACAACAGGGAAAATTCTGGAATCAACATGGATATTCTCTTGAGTTTTTAACTAAATAGGAACCAGCACATTTGCAGGAGAAGACTCGCGGGGCCAGTCCAAGTGTAATTTACAAAGAGAGGACAACCACCAGGGAACTATATATATACATTGGACAATGGCTGGAAATCACGTAGAGATGAGACGCATGAGAGTTTCAATCAATCAGGATGGAGACACGTTGTTGATACCGTGACAATCAGTATAGGCTCCCGGAAAGGCATGGCTTAGGGTAAGCATAGGATAGGCCTAGAGCAAATGCATTTTCTAGCACATTCAAAATAAACAAAAAATTTTAAAAGCCCTCAGAACAAGCCTTGAAAGAATCAAGATGATGTACATGTAGTTAAGTGTCATCAGAGGAAGACTTGGCATTTTAAAAAGGAAAACAGTAAAACCCAATCTACAATATAGTATTCATAGTATCTAACATAATATCAGTGTGAAAAAATAAATATGATCTAGAAATCACATAGATTATGGGTTAAGAAACATAGGCTTTAAACCAGAACTTCTAAATGTTTTAAGAGACTTCAAGGGAAATGTGTACATCAGAAGGATGTACAGAAGGATGTAAGGAAGGATGTGAGGAAACTTAATACAGAAATAGATAAAATGCAAAAAGAACAAGATGTAAATTCTAGAAGTAAACAAAACAAACAAAAAAACCTTTAGGAAAAGAATTCCTAGACGGTAAGCAGATAGTGATATGAACTGAAGAAAACAGTCTTCAGTTCACATGGTGCTGTTGTAAATAGAGTACCAGGAAAAGAAGAGGGTTTGGGAAGAAACAAATATTTGAAAACAAAATAATAAAATTTTTTAAAATTTATAATATGTGAATCCGGAAGTCCTAGAAACTCAATGAACCTCAAGTAGGATAAACACAAAGAAAACCACACCAAGATATATATTAGGTAGAATATAAGTTAATTAAGCACATTTTAGAGTGTGTTAAATTATTGTTATTTGCTAAATAAAATTTATATTTCTACTAATAAATTGAAAGTCTACATGTTTGTAAGAGATAACATGCTACTAATTTATTTAGCTTTTCTCTTTGTCTCTATTTTCCTCAAGTAGATAATTCTCATAGATTTAGTCCTAACATGTGATAAGAGAAAATATCAGGTTGATTTTTTTTAACTGTAGTAATTTCTAATAATTCATAGTTATCAAAATAACAGAAAAATATATTTATATATATACAATATTTACATATGTAATATATAACAGGAAAATACATAATACCACCTAAAATATATAATACCATAATTTTGATATAAATATGCCAATTCTTTAAAATATGGGATATTACATTTGAGAAAAACTTTCAGAAACACCCTAGTAAAATACTATGCCAACAGAAGCTATGAGTTAGAAGGCATAAAATTATTTATAACTGGAAAATGATTTATACAAGTCAATTAAATATGAAATTATAAAAAGTACATTTAAAATGAATAAAATATTAGTGATGCCATATACACCTTGATATGTTAACACTTAAAAAATGAATCAAAGCTATATAAAAATCCCAAGTGTTCACAAATATCACTAAATCATATAACACATAACACCAATGTTTGAGTAAATATGCTAGAACATCATTAAGAAGACATACATTCTAGACATAGCTTCGCCACTTAGTAGCAAAGCTTATTTTCATAAATATAGTAATGTGCTAAGAGTCTCAAATATTTTTTATCCTGGAAATAGTATAATAGTGTCCAAGACTCTAGGGTTGTGAAAGTATAAAATTCCATATCACTAACAATAATTATAACACGGACAATAATCAGTATTGTTTTAATTTTTTTCATTTATTTTGCCACTTTTGAATAGAATGCTATTATAGTACGTAGAACTATATACTTTGGACCGAATGAAGTTGGTTAGAAAGTTTCAAAATCAGATAAGGTGTAGGACAAAAGAGACTTGTGACAGCTACATAATATACATTAAATACAAAATAGTTACTATGTAACATTATTATAGTAACTACTTACCATGCTTCCCAGGGAGGTATAAGGATAAAATGTCACATGCATTGAGTTTTAATCATGGGTCCAACACTTTATATGTATTACCTTATTCAGTTCTCATAACTCTAGCAAATGGGTACACTTTGTTATCCCTAATTTACAGCTGGCAAAATTAAACCTAATGGAAGACGAGGAACATGTCTCAAGTCATAAGTTACAAAGTAGAAGAGCTAGTATCTACTTGCTATTACCTGGAAACGTGACCAGTAGGCCACTGCACTCTGGAAATAGTGACTAACCATCAGCTAAACACTCACTTAATTTTCCTCAAGTATTACCAAAAAAATGTTTTCTGGATCACAGAAGAAAATGCCCACAAAGTCAATGCCCTGCCAAGCTTTACTGTGAATATATTAACAGCTCATAAATTGAAAATGGTCCGTGTACATGCACATAGTAATTCATTTGCTCACTCATTCACCCTGTTCTGTGTCCCCCACTGGACTACACATTCCATAAAGGCGTATCCTAAGAATTTGGGTGTGTGTCTTTATTTCCATATCATCAGCCATAGTACAGTTTGCCTGACTTGGGCTACACATTCAATAAATGTGCCAAAGGAATGGATCTATAAGTATTAAATATATTCTCACATTTTATACTACCAATATTTTTATATTGGTATTATTTTTATTCTGAAATGGGATAACCAATGCAAAAAGAGATTTAATGAGTTTTGTTCATGTCATATAATTAATAAGTAGCAAACTGGGCATCAATCCTATGTCATTGGGGCACCTGGGTAGCTTAGTCGGTTAAGCATCCAACTCTTGGTTTTGGCTCATGTCATAAACTAGCAGTTTGTGAGTTTGAGCCCCTCATTGGGCTCTGGGCTGACAGTGCAGAGCCTGCTTGGGACTCTCTCTCTCTCTCACTCTTTCTCTGACTCTCCCTTGCTCATGTTCTCTCTCTCTCTCTCTCTCTCTCTCTCTCTCTCTCTCTCTCTTTCTCTCTCTCTCAAAATAAATAAATAAACTTAAAAATAAAAAACTATATCATCAATACCCAAATCTCATGATTTTTCAGTATATTGACATTTATCATCTTTCTAAAGTTCTCCTTTATATGCTGGTTGTATCAATGGCATATTATATATTTTGATTCCTTTAAGAATACAAGTAAAACATAGCAACAAATTTAAAACAATTTGTTCTGATGGTATGAGTTAGTCCATGAATGGATGCTTGACTCACTACTGCTGATGATTTTATAAGAAGTCTTACTGTCATCAGATGGCAATGAAATGTACAGCTATATGTTAGTTACTATATGGAATATGGTATCTGTCCAAAGTAGTTCACTATTTTACATTAAAAAGTAAACTATTATAAATATAAATATTAACTTGGAAAAATTTGAGTTAGAAAAGCATCATGTAAAAGTAATTGTTAATTAAGAGAAACTAAAATTGATATTTTTGTATGATTTTACTTGTCCTTTTGTCTTTGAAAAATAATTTAATCTGAAATGTCTGCCTTTCTTTTAATTAGGATTTTTCTTAACATTTCACTGTTTATTGTATTAAAATATGCTGATATATACTTATAATATTTGTGTTTGTACATAACTGGATCTATTTGTACCTGATACTTTTTATTATTGAAAAAACTCAAGGAATCTTCTGCTTTAAACACAACATAACAAAATGAGATGCCAAATGAAGTCATAGATTCTAAGTTGTCTTACAGGAAAACACATAATATTAAAAATTCATGTTTCTAAAATTTGCCAAGTAATATCATGTCCCTTATGAATACTAAAGCAGTAACACAGATTAGTCACAGTCTAACTTGTGCTAGGCTATATACCCCAATCTGTATATTTTTTATGGTCACTTAACTCTCCACGCACAGAGTAGAATGTCATAAGAGTCATGCATCATGCCTATGGACAAATCTTCAAGGATCGATTCCTTCTTTTATCTTTTATCAAAGCACGCATTGAGTTCATACTGTACTAAATGATTTCATGAGGCCCAGTATCCTGCCGAAATTTCCATAGCATCCATTCTATACAGTACAGCTAATATGTGGTTTGAGGTATTTGAAAATTAAGGTACATGATTAGGTAACTACATATAATTCATAATTTAGAGCAACTGCGCCTTAGGAAAAACGTCTGCTGTAAATGGAAGTACACCTTCATAATATGCCAGCAGCAAAGGAATGAATAATAGGATAATTTCGTTCCTGTTAAATATATTTACCTTTGGAAAATAAGCTTTATTTCATGGCTAAGAATAAATCAAATTGTAATATATCTGGATACGTGTGAGAGAAAGGAAATATTCCACATTAAGTATTTTATAAAATAATAAGCAACCTATTTAATATTCAGTAGGAATTCTTTTTAACAATTAGATTTTATTCTATTATGGGTTAACAGAAAATAAATACTCTATTAATAATTTTCAAAAACAAGTTTCTAAAATGATTGTTGATAAGAAAGACATTTTTACAAACTGTCTGACACTTTTGTATGGATTCAGTAGACCAAAAATAAAATCCTACTACCAGAGGAAGATATGGTATATTGCACTCTTTAGCATGGCATGATACAGGCCTCACCATGGCACTGTAATACTTCGCTATGAAATGTATTTATAGGATTACAGCATTTTGGTAATTCTTTAAAGAAACATATAATGAGATGAAAACATCAAAATGCATTTTGGAGCATATGCATAAAGAACCGCAAAATGATACTTACATATTAAAACTATATTTTTTCTGGGATAAAATGCATTTTAATTAAGTTATGAATACTTTGGGCTTAATCTTCTCATTAATCAGAAAATTGTGTGCTTTGTAGAAGCTTTGAAGAAGACATATTTTGTCTCCTGCAATGTTAATAAAGTTTGTATAAAATAGCTGGTGATCTAATTAACCTACTTACATGCAGAACAATAACTGCTTCTTGTTGTCAAAATGAGCTGGGTAAACTAAGGGCAAGAAATGTATATATATTTATTCTGTGTGTATGTGTGTGTGTATGTGTGTGTATGTATGTATATATGTATACATACACACACATACACACACACATATATACAAACATATATATGTGTGGTGTGTGTGTGTGTGTGTATATTATATATATTTTATGTATATTATATATATTTATATATATATATAAAATCTTATAAGGGAGATAATAAGGAAGAGTAATTACCAAAAATACAACTGGAAATCCTGCAAATGTGTTGAATCTATGTTTTCCTCTGGAATAAATTTAGAACAATTAAACTACATTTTCATTTTTGTTTAACTCCTTTTCAGAAAGCAAATTTTAAGTATGTAGAGATTATGTTTTTCATTATAGAATAAAGCAGTTAAGGCCTATGTTGATGATCATTTGTTCCCAAAGTTCTGATCCTACTTGCGGAAGTGGAGATGATATTTAAACCCTCAGCAATTTCAGTCAACTGTGGTTGTTGAAGAGATCCAGAGCCAGAGAGAGGGAGAAAGAGAAAAGGGAGGAGAAGAGAGAAAAGCAAGACATGTGGGAGAGAAAAGAAGAGGAGGAGAAGAGAAAGAGAATAGAAAGGAGGAAGGAAGGAGAAGAGAGAGAAACAGAAAATTGATAAGCCAAAATGTATCTCCCACCAAATCTACTTTTTTTTTTTTTAATTTTTTTTTTCAACATTTATTTATTTTTGGGACAGAGAGAGACAGAGCATGAACGGGCGAGGGGCAGAGAGAGAGGGAGACACAGAATCGGAAACAGGCTCCAGGCTCTGAGCCATCAGCCCAGAGCCTGACGCGGGGCTCGAACTCACGGACCGTGAGATCGTGACCTGGCTGAAGTCGGACGCTTAACCGACTGCGCCACCCAGGCGCCCCGGCACCAAATCTACTTTAAACCAACAGAGAAAAATATAAAACTTAAACATCCCACAAAACCCTACCAAAATAAGAAGTCTTGAAGAGAATATTCACAAATAGAAGAAAAAGTAATAGAAGTGGCTGGTATACCTACGTAAAATAAAGTTCAGTGTCAGTAGTAATCAAAGACAATTAAATTGAAATGGTTTGCCTATTAAAGTAGCTATGTTACTAACAGAAACATCACTTGAAAAAGTGTGTACTATAGACTCCCTAATCATTTCCTGCTTAGAATTGTATCCTTCCTCGAAAGCAATAGAGGAACATTTAAATTAGTTTTTAAAAATCATTCCTAACAACATGAAGAAACAGACATAAATTGATTATAGGAAACCAGTTACATGGAACCTGTATCTGCATGTTATAGGATATTTTTTGGGTTTTTAATATTACCTTATTTCAGCACTTCCAAATTTTTAAAATTTTTAATCTTTCCAAAGGTACAACTGGGTAAAGAGACTACGCCTTTGCTTAAAAACAAAATAAGGTGGTGAAGTACTTTCACATTTCTTGAGAAGATCCACACACTTGGTCTTAACTCTGTATTGCTAATTAATGTTTTTTTTATTGAAGTATAATTGACATACAACATTATATTAGTTTGAGGCATACAATATAATGATTATTTGCAGATATTGTGAAATGATCACCACAAGTCTAGTTGACATCCATCACCATACACACTTACATAATTTTTTCTTGTGATGAGAACTTTGAAGATCTGCTCTCTTAGCCAACTTTCAATTTTGCAATACAGTATTACTGACTATAATTGCCATGCTATATATCACATCCCTAGGACATATATGTTGGATATCTATCAAATATATGATTTGCAAATGTTTTAATTAAACATTTTAATTTAATTATATACTCATGTGAATTTAATAAATATAGAATGATTCCTTGAACCCTCTGCCCAGACTCTCACAATATTAACGTCATGCAAAATTATAGTAGAATATCACAACCATGATATTGCCATTTACACAATCCATTGATATTTTTCAGATTCCCCAGTGTTACATGTATGCATTTGTATATGTGTCAGTCTTTGTGTTTTTAAATGTTCTTGAAGTTTTAGCACATGTGTAGGTTGATGTATCCATTACCACAGTCAAAATGCTAAATAGTCCCAACACAAGGATATTTCATGTTGCCCTTTTAGAACTACACCTATCTACCACCTGCCCCCTCCACCATCCCACTGTCAAATGACCAAACTCCTGCAAGCACTAGTCTGCTCTCCATTTCTCCATAATTTCACTTTAAGAATATTACATAAAGTAGAATCTTACATTATTACAGGATTGAGGATTGAGGTATTTTTTTTTTCTTGGCATAATTCCCTTGTGATTCTTTCAAGTTGTAGCACTCATTAATTTTTTTTTTTTTCTGAGTAGTATTCCATGGTATGGATGGCCAGCAATTTGTTTAATCAGCAACATATTAAAAAACATCTAGGTTTTCAGTTTTTGGCTGTTACACAAGGCTGCTATGAACATTCATGTACAGATTTTTCAGTGGGCACAAATTTGTATTGCTCTGGAATAAGTGTCTAAAATTGCAATTCCTTGTTTAGTTTTTTGTTTTGTTTTAAGAAATTGCCAAACTTTTTTCCAGAATGGCTACACCATTCTGTATTCACAACAACGTGTGAGTGATCCAGTTTTACTCCCTCTTCACCAGCATTTGATATTGCCATTAGCTTTTTATTTTAGCCATTCTGATAGCTATCTAGTCATAACTCATTGTGGTCTCAGTTTGTATACTCCAATAGATAACGATGTTGAAAATTTTCATCATGTGCTTATATTGCCATGGACATATGCTCTTTGGTGAGTTTTCCATGTATTTTGTCCATTCTCTAATCATATGTTTTAATTGTTAAATTTTAATAATTCCTTATCTATTCCATATACTAGTATTTAATTAAATGTGTGGTTTGAACATGTTTTAGCCCACTCTGTGTTTTGTCTTTTTATCCTTTAGAATTTTTTTTATGGATCATGTTTTTAATGTCAAGTCTTGATCCATATCTTTAAGATATTGTTTTTTTGGGGGCACCTGGGTGGCTCAGTCGGTTGGGCATCCGACTTCGGCTCAGGTCATGGGAGTTGGTTATGACTTCGGCTCGTGTTCAGTGAGTTCCAGCCCTGCATCAGGCTCTGTGCTGACAGCTCAGAGCCTGGAGCCTGCTTTGGATTCTGTTTCCCTCTCTCTCTGCCCCTCCCCAGTTCACGTTCTGTTCTCTCTGTTTCTTAAAAATGAATAAACGTTAAATTTTTTTAATCCTTTTTTCCCCTAAATCTCTTATAGTTATACATTTTATAATTAAGTCCATTATCTATTTTGATCTAATGTTTACATGGCAAGAGACTTAGGTCAAGTTTTTGTTTTTTGTTTTTTGTTTTTTTTCATGGCTATGGATGTCCAATTGCTTGGCACAATTTTTGAATAGGCTTTCCTTTCTCCATTCAGTTGCTTTTCCAAAAACCAGTTGAGCATATTTGTGTGGGTTTAATAGCGTTCTCTATTCTGTTCCATTGCTCTCTGTTTCCTTCTTGGTCACTACAGCTGCATAGTAAACCTTAATACGAAGTAGAGTGATTTCTCCTACTGTATTCTTCTTTAACATCGCTTTCACTATTCTAGGGTCTGTGTCTTTCCATATAAATTTTAGAATAAGCTTGTCTGCATTTACAAAGAATCTTGCTGGAGTTTTTATAAGAATTGCACTACACCTAGAGATCAGTATAACTTGCTCATGAAAGACATGAAAACTCAACATTTCAATGCAATTGTTTTGCACAAACACAACAACAACAAAACTTTTGTTTCCATGTTTAGTCTCATACCTTGGCTAGGATCTTTACCTAAGCCACAGCCTGATGATCAGGGAGCCTCTCCTCCCTGTAGGGTGTCCAACAGAGACCTTGCATTTTGCTGCTCCTTGGAGCCAGTTCAAGGCCCAAATCAAATATCTCTCATCTACCTCCTATAATCACTGTAACTAAAGAAACACTGTAAGAATACAGATTTATTTTCCTAAAATCATTCTTTCTCAGTGAGAATTAACTCAACCTCTTAGTGTGCTGAGTTTCCCAGCCTTATTATTTAAATATCCCTGCTCTGAACGTGTCCTTCATTTAGCTGAGTACTTCTTTATTTTGCCAAATTTTTGTTTTACTGTTGCAGTTTATGTCCCTTTGTAGAGAAACTTTTAGACGTCAAACCTCTTCTTCCATTGACTATTCACATTTTCTTACTTTAAAAAGTAACTTAAGAGATACACACAGTTCCTTAAAAATGCAAATTTTCATCCAAAAATATATACAAATATGGTAATATTCAGAAAATCTATTTAAGTAAATATTTTGATGTAACACTGTATGTAGTACAAGCTGGTAAAATGTGAGCTTTTGAAGTTACTTTATAGGTTCTTTAAATAAATGTTTTATATAGCTCAGTTACGTGGATGCCAATTTTGCATATTATCTTCAAGGCTACTTACAAAGTGACAGTCGGGAAAGGAAGGAATGTGAGAAAGTGTTCCTAATCTGGAGTCTACATGCGAGAACATTCTTTATTAACCTTTCTTTCTCCATAGGACTAAAGACATAGGGAAACAGCAGTGTGACTGACAGTTGACATATTGTATCTTTGATGTGGACAGGTCCTGTAATGACAATATGAAATATATGAGACCTTTCATACTATGCCATTTTTTCTCTCATTCTCTATTCATTGGTAGTCGTATACATTGTGAACATCCAGAGCCAGGTAATAAGGAAAAAATATTGACTTTCAGGCTAAGACTAAACTTCTCTGGTTACAATCTAAAGATGACATCTTTCATGTCCAGAAGCTACAATACAGCACTATTTAATTTTGGATCGGTTGTAAGCAGCATAAGCAGCACTTTGGCATTTTGTTTTATACCCAGAGGGTACCAGCACAAGACATGTCATTAGAACAGAAGGGTATTTGTGACCAGATGGCATCATTCTTTTCCTATTTTTTTTCTTTCATTTCTTTTTTTTCCCCCAAGCAAAGGTCTACTTTTAATCATCAAGAAGATCTGATACTTTGATGCTTTCACCAAATTTCCACTTAGCAACTGGCTCACAATTTAGACAGTATGCAATCACTTATTCCTTTTTACTCAGCTAACACTTACTGCACAATTGTTTTCTGGCAGCTGCTAGACCAGATATTGAGGCTGCACAAATCTCATTTGCAAATGGCACCACGGGCACCGCTCATTCTCCTTTGTGCAATATTTCCTGTCGGTAGACATTCAGACTTATCTGGTATTCTAATTTCATGAACTACATTTCTCCAATATCATTCATAGTTGACAGATATATTTCCTCTTTAATTACTGTTTGTTTAGAAAATACTTACCTATTTTACATATCAGTATGTCCCTGTTTGCCTTTTCAGTTTCCTTATTTGGAATCCAGTGCAGAATTGAGACAATCCAACTCTTAAATTCATGGTATACAGTCATTGGCAATAGTTATTTCCCCTCTTAAATATAATTTCCAATTATTTTCTCTCTATAACATATAAACTATAGTTTATTTTCTACATGTCCTTTCAAAATACATGGTGTAGACTTTAGTATAAATGTGTTTTATATTTATATACATCCTATTTTTCACACTTGTTTTGGAGATCCTTGCATATTGTTTTGTGCACAAATAATTAAGTGCTTTTAATGTTATATAAATACTGCAAAAAATACCTGGCTCATTTTATTTACATCTTCCCTATTGATGGACTCTTAGGTACCTTCTCATTGCCTGCTAACACAAAGAAAGCTGAGCATTTTAGTACATTCTTTTCTGTCATTTTTTTTTCTGGTCTCTACATATAAAATAGTTACTAATGGATCTTTGGAATGTATACATATCCTTTGTCATTGAATATTGCTGATGTCTCTGCAGGTTTTAATTTGAAGGAGCAATGCTTGAGGATTTTTATACATTATCAACCATCAAGGATGTTTGATATATGTTTTTCTTTCTGTTTCTTAGCAAACTGAGTGATGTAAATAATTGCTTTTATTTAGCATTCTATGACCACTCAAGAGGTTGTGTAACTCATTACTTTTTCACCAGACTTTAAGGCTTTCCTTGTCTAAATTTCTTTTATATCCTTTTCCTATTATTTTAGCAGATTTCTTGTCATTTTCTTATTGGTTCATAGGAATTTATATAATTCAGATTTGTATACCTTATCAATTTTGATACAACATTTGATATTCATACAGTCAAACCTAACATATAAAATATGTGGTTCTTTGGAATCTTGCTTAAGAATTTCTTCACCAACCTAATCTCACAAAATATTTTCCTACATTTTCTTTCAATAACCCTTAATTTTCATCTCTCAAATATATTCTAACTTTATTTGACCTTCATCATTTTATACAGTAAAAAGTAAGAGATATAACATTTTTGATGTAGTAAGCCATTTTCCTGTCTCTTTCTTCTTAATAACATATATGTCCTTTCCACTTTTCTTTTTAATATGTTATTATAATGTTGTATACTCTAACAGAATACCCTCTTGATTTTTTAATCCAAATGGTTTTACCAGAACACAGATTTTATACTTTAATATACATTTTAAAATTTCATTGAATATCATGAGTGAAGGGGAGGTATAGGCTGGTTATGCAATGAATAAATACCAGAGATAAAAGGTAGAGCATAGGGAATATAGTCAAAGGTGTTTTAATAGCATTGTATGGGGACAGATTATAGCTACATTTGTAGTGAATATACATAATTTATAGAGTTGTAAAATCATTATTTTGTACAGATGAAATTAATGTAAACTTGTGTCTCAACTATATTTTAAAAACAAGTGTAAATAAACAGGGGCGCCTGGATGGCTCCATATGTTAAGCGTGCGACTTCAGCTCAAGTCATAATCTCACAGTTCATGAGTTCCAGCCCTGTGTAGGGCTCTGTGCTGACAGCTCAGAGCCTGGAGCCTGCTTCAGATTGTCTCCCTTTCTCTCTGCCCCTCCCCTATTCAAGCTCTGTCTCTCTCCCTTTCTCTCTCTCTCTCTCAAAAATAAATAAAGATTTAAAAAATTGTTAATAAAAATAAATAAATAAAATTACAAAAGAAAAAGTTTGGTGTTACTTATGACATAAATATTTGGAGAAACGCATCGGGAAATCTACGTGTGAAGGTTAATAATAACAAATGCATTTTAAAAATAGGTAATAGATTTTTTTCTTTTATTGGATTAATTTAGATTTTTATACTTCTTTTGTCAGTTTTGATAAACCTTTTCAAGGAATGTTTTTATTTCACCTAAACTGTCAAATATATTGGCATAAGATACTTAATAAATCATATTTTCATCTTTTCCGTGTATAATCATATTGATTTCCTTGCTATTGCATGTTCTGTTACTTCTTGGCTAATATTGAAAATATGTTATCAATTATTAATCTTTCAAGAACCAATCTCCAGCTCTGTTGGTTTTATCCATTATCTATGTCTTTTTATTTATATGTCTGTCTCTCCCCCTTCACAACCTGCCCCCCCCCCCACACAGGATATGTGTTCATATGTATACAAACATTTCTCAGTTCTGTCCACTGTAAGGTCTAGATAAAATTATCACGCCCAGCACACAGATTTTATTGTCAATACCATTTTCAACTGAAAGGAACCATAAAAAATAGCTGATTTCACAGATGGGGCAGGGAAAGTATAAAATGAACATGAAGTATCTTGTGCAAAAAACAGGCAAACTGTCACAACATGATTGGGGTCTGTCAAAGGGACACAAAAGCTACTTTGGGACAATTCAAACATCAAAATAAGTAATGACACGAAAGTTATAACCTACTAAATAAAATAAGAATGTACGAGTCTGCCCTGACATGCATTAATACACGCAGGGGAAAGAAACACTCTTGCATATGGTAGAATGCTAACTAATGAATACAGAGAAACAATGGACTTAAGTGCACGATTTGGCAAATAAGCAAAAATTGTCAATAGGTGTAAAAGCTCACTAGTGGAAGTCTGAGAAGTAACAGAATATTTGCATAGTCTCAAAATGTTTCCCTGCAAGCTACCTATTAATTACAGTGACTAAAACAATAAAATAAGAACCATACAGTGACAATGGAAAAAACCTAATGGTCAAAATTAGCATTCCCAGTAAAAGGACTGATAGACAGCATGGCTATGCAATTAAGATTCGCTGAGAATAATTCCACCTCACATTTGTGGTATTCCTGCCGAAAGAATATAACCCATCTTCAATCATGAAGGAAGAAAGACAAACCCGAGTTGAAGGACAGGTGACAAAGTAACGCTCCTGTCCTCTTCAAAAGTATCAGTGCCGTGAAATATAAAAGAAAACAAACTATTCCACATGAAAAGATATTGAAGAAAAATGATAACTAATTGTAACTGATTATTTTAAATTTGAGAATTTTGGACCTTGCTGAAATAAAATTTAAGAATTTGAAATCCACCTACCTTCCCTCATTCCCCACTTCCTCTCTAAGCTTTTTTCTTCACTTGTAGACATTTAAGTGAATGAGCTGACATAGTACCTCAGGACCCCTTTCCCTTTAGCGACTACATAATTGGAAATCTTATAGTAGCAAGCTTACCCTAGATCCTTCAGGAAGAAAAGAAGATTTTGGTATGAAAATATTTGGCTGTTTAGATAGAATTAATTAGTTAGTCATGCTTGTTATTTTTACTTTCATGGACAGAATAGAAAATGGGATTTTAGGAGCACCTGGGTGGCTCAGTCAGTTGTGTCCGGCTCCAGCTGAGGTCACGATCTCACTGCTCGTGAGTTCGAGCCCCACGTCCGGGCTCTGTGCTGACAGCTCAGAGCTGGAGCTTGCTTTGGATTGTGTGTCTCCCTCTCTCACTGCCCTTCCCCTGCTCAGGCTCCGCCTCTCTCTCTCAAAAATAAATAAACATTAAAAAGAATGATTAAGAAAGTGGGATTTTAGTTAATGTGATTCAGTGTGTCTGTGAGGGCTGCCACTATGAGAATGTCTGTTTTTTCATGTGTCCACTGAATGCATGTGTATTCAACACCCAACATGCATGAGGTGCTGAGTGAGGCCCAGAGACATAGTAGGCAGCATGGACTGGTCCCTGTCTTCATAGTGCATGCGTTCCAGAGAGGAGCACAGAGAAAAGTACTTTGCTTTCATTAATCCTACAAAAGACCAAAATTGTTATTTGCTATTACTCTGTTACCCAAAGGCAAAGACCAAATTTTTGTGACAGAAAAATCACTGCCTGGTGAGCCCTGAGTTAAACAATTTGATCCTAGGGATCTTCCTTTTTAAATTTATAATTAAGGAGTAATATTTAATATTTTCTCAATTTTGTTGGTATGCTGGGAATGTGTAAACACAATTTCCAAAAGTAAATGGTCTATTTATTTGAAACAACTAAACCTCAAAGTCTATTTTAGATGTTAACTCAATATATAAATAGTACACTGGAATTGTCTTTATAAACAAATATTTCTTTGAAAGATATAGAAATGCATTAGTATCTTTATAAATAGCCAACATTTTTAAAGTGAAACTAAAATAATATTCAGGATCTTTGGAATTAAGTGATCACTAATTAAGTTTCTTCTTATCACTAAAGCCAAACCCATTCTGGTTGAAATAAGTTCTAGGATTTATGACTTTATTTTCATTCTCATAGCACATTGTTCAGGTTTCCAAGTACTTTCTATTTCTATTTTCTTTGACTTATACTGTAATAAGTTGTTTGTCTGATTTGTTTCCTCACTAAATGAATTGCTTAATTATACTGTGGAGAAGGGAATGATATTCTAATTCTTATTATATTTACCAAGACATAATAGATCTATATATATTTAGTATCAGATCAATGTTGGTTGAGTTAAATTCAGTGATACCTGAGCTTTCCCTTGACCTAAATGGTTTTTGAATTGTTATATGTCTACTCACAAATAATTATTACCTCCCTTTTTTATACTTTAACTTGGAATATTTTTAAACTCAAAGAAATGTTGCAATAATATCAAAGAGCTCCTACCTAGCCTTCCATACATATTTCTCAGTTGTAAATATTTTAGCACATCTGTCTTTTCATTTTTTCTCTGTATCCTTAAATACAATGATTTTTTTCCCCCTTGAACCATTGAGAATAAGTTTCAGACCACCCCCAAACAGTTTGGTGCACATTTCCTGACAATGATAGCATTTCATACTAAATACAGCACAATTACGAAATTTAAAACCTCATTAGTATTTCAATTATCACAACAATGTCCCCTAAAACAAAAACAAAAACAGAAAATTCGGGTCCAGGATCCAATCTAATACACTTTAGGATACATACTGCACTTAATCACTGTCTCTCTTTAGACTTTCTTTTTTTTTTTTTTAATTTTTTTAAACGTTTATTTATTTTTGAGACAGAGAGAGACAGAGCATGAACGGGGGAGGGTCAGAAAGAGGAGACACAGAGTCCGAAACAGGCTCCACGCTCTGAGCTGTCAGCACAGAGCCCAACGCGGGGCTCGAACTCACGGGCTGTGAGATCATGACCTGAGCCGAAGTTAGCCGCTTAACCAACCGAGCCACCCAGGCACCCCTCTCTTTAGACTTTCAATTGGGAATAGTTCCACAGTTTGTTTAGTCTTCATGACCTTGACACTTTTGAAAAGCAAAGACGAGTTATATTGTACAGTGTTCTTCCCTGGAGGTTCTATGTTTTGTCAGGAACACCATGAGTTCATATTGTCTTCTCAGTGCATTACAGGTGGAGGCATATCATTAAGGTTTATCTCATTACTGATGTTAACTTTTTTCATTTGGATAAGGTGGTGTCTTCCAGGTCTCTCTACTGTAAAGTAACATTTTTTACGAATTTATAAGCATTTTATAGATAAGTATTTATAATATGTAAATATCCTACTTCTTAACAAACATTTACTATGATTATTAACATACTTTGTTGAGTCTTCCTTTAGGAATTAATGTATTTGATAAGTAATGACTTTTCTAACACCATTATTTTTTTCAATAGTTATTACTTGTGCTATAAAACTGTGAGATCATGACCTGAGCTGAAAGCAAGGGTCCAATGCTTAACCCACTGAGCCACCCTGGCACCTCATTACTTTTTCATTAATTAATATTTATATGGATTAATTGATTGCTGTTTTAGGACACTGATTAAAACCCATTACTATTTATCTTGATGATGAAATTGTCTCACATCTGGTGCCTGTGTCTTTTTAACATGTACGCATTCACTCTACGAAGATACACGTGCTTTCTGTTATTATATTGGAACACTCCTGTTGTGGCAAGATGTTCCACAATCATAATCCCATAGTTGAATCCTAGTCCTTGGAAATCCTAGACCACAGTCTTAGGCTGTGACCATCAGGAGTGTTTCAGGAAAACTACAGGGAACTGGAGTTGGAGAATTTCCCTATTTTTAAGTAGATAAGAATCTGGTAAAGTCTTTTCCCCTGGAGAATAAGACTTTGTTATGGAGAACACTCTGGGTTTATTTCATTATGGTTACTGTTCTTCCTCAGTGGAAACACAAGGGAGTTTTTCTTGGATCCTCACAGTGAGAATCTAGTGGTGTCCTTAGGCGTAAAACCCAGGAGAACGTGAAGAACCTCCCTGAGACTAGGCTCCTAGGGGTTCTCAGCTGTGAGCTAGTCTCTACTCAGCTTCCATCAGTATGTGAAAATTACCATTTAAGTTTTCCTGCCAGATTATGCCTCCAGCATCTTCAGTTCCAGGTAAACTGATCTTGGCTGTGAGTACCTGTATTTGCCTGTTTCCAGATTTCAGAGTGGGGATTTGCCTTGTGACTTCAATTCTCTTATGGGTCCACGAAAAATTGTTAATTTTCAGTTTGTTCAGCTTTTTTTCTTGTTGGATGGATGGGAGTAATAACTTCCAAACACTTGGCATGTCAGAGCTGAGCCAGAATATCTTCCTCCTTTTTTTAAATAGTTATAAGGAATATGTTATATATGATACATATATGTATGTTAGAGTTATTAGTCCTTTTAGCAGTGATATTTATTAGAAATATTTTATCATGCATCTCATAAATGATTTGTCTGATATCATCCAATGGTAATTTGGCCATGTAATTTTTGAAAAGTTAATCAAATATACCAATCTTTACTTTCATTCCATCTGAATTTTGTGTCATTGTCAAAAAATCTTTCTCTACACTAACATTATTTAAAAAGTAATCCATTTTTTATACTTGTGTGTTTATACATTGCTACAATTAGATCTCTTTTTTCTGCCCATTTGAAGTTTATTCTTGTGCAAGGTTTAAGGTATGGACCTATAGTTACCATTTTCAAAATGTTTATTCCTATAATACCAGCACTATTTACTATAAAAAATCCTAACTCTCCCAGAGATTTGATATGACACTTCCAACATATACTGAATTTTCACATATACTTTTGTCTATTTCTCAATTTTATGTAACTCCTTCAGTGTATCTGTCTATTCATGCATCATTACCACATTTAAAAATAAGATATATATATAGATAGATAGATAGATAGATAAATAGATAGATATACATATACACAAATAAGATCTTAAAAATAAGATATATATATACACATATACACAAAAATACAGTTTATTGTGTATATATGCATATCTGTATTTTTGTGTATATGTGTATATACACAATGAATATATGGATAATGGATATATACTACATTTTAATATCTGGTAGAGAAATTCCCTCTGTAGCCTTAGTGTTTTGATAATTTCAAAACTATTCTGACATGTTTCTTTTTAAAAATTAACTTTAGTATTAGTTTGCCCAGCTCTATAAAAATGCCTGTTGGAATTTTTGCTAAGATTCCATTAAATTTATAAATTAAATCAGAGAGGATATGTCATCCTATTGAAGAACACTTCTTTTCCCATTAGTTGAAGGCTACTTTTGTATATTTAAGAAGCATGGAAAGTGTTCTTATATGTACATTTTGCATATGTGTTATTTCATAAATATTATACCTTCTTTGTTATTATTACACATGATAATTATACTCTTAACTCCTCTACCTGTTTGGCACAGATTATATTTTCTAAAGATGGCTACACCAATATATCCTACCCCACACACTCTTCCTACAATATGAGTTTTGCACTCCTCTGCTGAGAGATGGGCTTTGTGTTTCTTCCACTTGAATTCAGAGGTACCTACAACTATGTCAGAAGTGATTCTGTGTTTTCTTCATAGATACAGCCTGTGTGTGAGACCCTTTCAGAAGATGCAACTTTAGAGGTGTGCATCATTGTAACAGAAGTCCAGTGTTTCTAATTTTGTCATGTTGGAGAGACCATATGAAGGAGATGCTGAGGAACAGATAGACAGGAGCCCTGGCTAGTTCACCTCTAGCTGTTTGTAGCTAATATTAGTGGAAATGCCTCTATTATTTTTCTAGTAATATGTTGTCTTTAGGGATAAGGTACGTAGATAAAAATGAGAATTTGAGTAGAAATATATATATATAAATATCTCAAGATATAGATAGAGATAGATATATTCACGTTAACCACTATTTACTAATACATATTTTGAAGGGCACCTGGGCAGCTCAGTCGGTTGAGTGTCCAACTCTTGATTTTGGCTCAGGTCAGGATCTCAGATGTGAGATTGAGCTCCGCATCGAGCTCTGTGCTGAGCATGGAACCTGCTTAAGATTCTTTCACTCTTCCTCTCTCTTTTTTTTTTTGTCTCTCTCTCAAAAAAAAAAAAGATATTTTGAGAAACTATTTTTTCTGAAATAGATAATTTAATATTGCCAAATGTCTCCAGCATCTTATTTTCTCCTTATATATATTATTGTGGTATATTAACAACTTTGCTGACATTCAAACAAATTTCATTCTTAGAATAAGCTCTTCTTGGTCATGGTGTGTGTGTGTGTGTGTGTGTGTGTGTGTGTGTGTGTGTGTGTGTGTGT
>NW_024412412.1:23868265-23961011 GCF_014898765.1 Herpailurus yagouaroundi | reverse complement strand
TGTGTGTGTGTGTGTGTGTGTGTGTGTGTGTGTGTGTGTGTGTGTGTTTCTACAAATGTTTTAGGATTTTGTTTACTAATAGGTTGGCATTTTTGTATTAATATTCATAACAATATCCATCCCCACTTTCAAAACCTTTTTTGCTACTTTTAAAAATATAATCGGGGCGCCTGGGTGGCACAGTCGGTTAAGCGTCCGACTTCAGCCAGGTCACGATCTCGCGGTCCGGGAGTTCGAGCCCCGCGTCAGGCTCTAGGCTGATGGCTCGGAGCCTGGAGCCTGTTTCCGATTCTGTGTCTCCCTCTCTCTCTGCCCCTCCCCCGTTCATGCTCTGTCTCTCTCTGTCCCCAAAAAAATAAATAAACGTTAAAAAAAATTAAAAATATAATCAATACAGGGGCGCCTGGGTGGCTCAGTTGGTGAGTCTTCTGACTTCGGCTCAGGTCATGATCTTGGGGTTGGTGAGTTCAAGTCCGATTTTGGGCTCTGTGCGGACAGCTCAGAGCCTGAAGCCTGCTTTGGATTCTGTGTCTCCCTCTCTCTCTGCCCCTCCTCACTCATGCTCTGTCTTTCTCTCTCAAAAATAAACTAATATTAAAAATTAATATATATATATTAGTACAAAATATAATGCTATATCTAGCATAGCTTAATGGCTTTTAAATAATAAAATACATCATAGTAAATTCAGAATATAAGATTAAGTATTACTAAAAATGTCATATATATATTCATAATTTTATATATTTTTTTATTTTTATATAATTTTATATTAAAAAGATTTTAAAAGGTGAAATACTGCTTTGTAATCAACTATATATATTATTTATTAATATATTTATTAATATATATTATGTATTATAAATACAAAGCAGTATTTCACCTTTTTAAATCTTTTTTTTCCTCAATGAAGTTTTTATCCTTACTTTTCTGTAAGATCTCACTAAATGTCAATAATCAAAGAAAAAGTGACTGTCTACAATTTAAGAACATTCAAATTATAGATTGTAGATTTGATCACCAACTCAGTTACTTAAATTGGGGAGGATACTTGACTATATCAGCAATCTTGGCTTTACTTGCATTAAAATTGAACATTTTATTACTTTTTAAAAGGAATCATAGTCTAGTAGTTAAAAATATAGATTATGAAGTCACATAACACTAGATTTGCATCACGCTTCTATCAGTATTTGGATATGTAACTTCACACAATTTAATTTATCTAAACTTTTTAATCGTATAATATGTAGGGATGTTTTCAATTTAAATTAGATAATACACAGAAAGCACCTCAGAATGTCCCACATATGGTAAAACGCAAAATGGTAATCGTCAAAATTTATTGTATTGACTGAATTAATTTGTATGTTTTTATAAGCCCACAAGTTTTTTTTAAACTTAGACCTATATGAGTTTAGATCATATTTATAATATGAGTAGTACATTGAACTATGAACTTTAAATATTATATAACTTCTAAATTATGTGTAAGAATAAAGTTTATTTTAGGACTCCTAGGGACTTCAATATGTCATGATTTTGAGTCAGTTCTGATCTGTTCAAAATCTGTTATGATGTTTGAAAATTTTTTTTTTAAAAGACAAGTAAAGACACATGTAGGATATATTTCTTAAGATATAAGTTAGGTTCCAGATCTAAATTACTGACATGTCCTTGTCTCTACATACAATTAAGAATCATTACAAAGTAATTCAGAGGATGTTCAGCTCCCACAGTTGTGGGTAACAAACTCATTTCAGAGCTCTGTTGGGGAATTAAAAAGACTCTTCATTCTAATGAGGTGACAAGTTTGACACAAGAGCTACCACAAAGAAGAAGAAAGGAGAGTTTTAAATGGCAAAGAATGAGTTGGCATAGAAACACTAACTTCTCAGTTCTCTGTAACTCAAATGCATTCCAGCATTTTGTAGACAAAGGCAGATTTTATCAAGTGGCTATTAAAAGTAAAAAACTGCCAGTTTGATCAGTCATCTGATATTCCTCAATGTAAGTATCCTGTAGTAAATTGCTTTAATTGGCTTTATTAGTTTTTTCCTAAATATAATGACTATTAAAAATTAGACACTCTGCCAAGCACAACACAATCATTCATTTAGCTATTTGAAGTTTCTGAAACAGGTGTGCATGGAAGGCTCAGTCAGTTAAGGGTCCGACTCTTGATTTTGGCTCAGGTTATGATCTCATGGGTTGGTGGGTTCAAGCCTCATGTCGGGCACTGTGTTGACAAGACACAGCCAGCTTGGGATTCTCTCTCTCCATCTGTCTTCTGGCCCCTCCCCCACCCATGAGCTCTCCCTGTCTCAAAATACATTAAATAAACTTAAAAGAATAAGTAAAGTTCCTGAATCAAATAGGTTATGTATAATTCACCAAATTCTAAATATGAAAAATATAAACTTCTGAGAATTTATATAATTCAATTAAAATAGCACAGCTAGATTTGAATAAACCCACATTCTTTTACTTATGTTATCTTTTCACCACTAAAGTATCCTCTATTTATATTTTCATTAAAATCATAATTTATTAATATGTATATGATTAGTGTAAAGAGCATCTTGGAAATTCCATTAGGCATACTAGTTATACAGATAGGGTTAATGGTTTTTTGTGTTCGTTTTTTTTGTTTGTTTTTGGTTTGTTTTCTGTTGCTGATTTTTGTTGTTTTTGCTTAGTAATTAACAAAAATGTGATGTGAAGACTAGCATATAGTATCCACTGAATAAGTATATATAAAATGACTACATTAATGAATAAACTCATACTTATTAGCTAATTAGCTAATAGAGATTTACTGTACTAGGCATGCAATACACATGTAATAAGGACACCCCACAGAATGGGCAACTTCAAAATGCATGTCTAACTATTTTTTTTAAATTTTTTTCAATGTTTATTTATTCTTGAGAGAGACAGATTCAGAATGCGCGTGGTTTAGGGGCAGAGAGAGGGAGACACAGAATCTGAAGCAGGCTCCGGGCTCCAAGCCAACAGCACACTTGAACTGTGCACCACTTGAACTCACAAGCTGTGAGATCATGACCGGAGTTGAAGCCGGACGCTCAACTGACTAAGCAGGCAGGTGCACCCATGTCTAAGTATTTTTGACGCTCACAATCATGAATATATCATTCCATAGAAGTTATAAAAGAAACACAGGAATGAATATCTTGGCATTGGAAATAAGATGTATAACTTTTATGCCATGGAAGCCAAATAAAATTACTCTTCTTGTTCTTTTGTTTCATATAAAAAAGTTTAAAATATTCAAAGAAATGATAATATTCCTCCCAGATGGTAAGCACCTTCAGGAAATCTCTGGCATTTATCAGATTTGGAGTTTAAAGTAAACTCTGCCTGCAAAGAATCCAGATGTCGACAAAAGAATATAATTTGCTGTAACATATTCATGAGACAATTAATGACTAAGTGTCCTGAATAAGATATCAGAAATAACTGTGTTAGATTCATTAAGAAGTCTTTTGATAAGAAAGTCAGTTCAGTTAAGTAATAGTACTTTCTGGTTTTAGAAAAAAGCCTTTGCTATAACAATTATTTAAAATCTGTGTTTTATGAATATATTCATTAAAATTGGACACTTTAAATTTCCACATTGATTTTATCCTGATAGATATACCTATTTAAAATATTTCTAATATCTTGAAACATTCAAGGATCATTTCTTTTTTTTAAATTTTTTTAATGTGTATTTATTTTTGAGAGGTAGAGTGACAGAGCACAAGTGGGAGAGGGTCAGAGAGGGACAGGGAGACACAGAATCCAAAGCAGTCTCTAGGCTAGGAGCTGGCAGCACAGAGCCTGATGCAGGGCTCACTCGTGAACCGCGAGATCCTGACCAGAGCCGAAGTGGGGCGCCTAACCGACTGAGCCACCCAGGCGCCCCTGGATCACCTCTGTCTTAATTATTCTTCCATCTTTGTTTCCCAAGTGTGAAAAAATATTCCTCACACTGTCACTTGATCCACCCTTCGCCCTGTCAATCAATCAATCAGTCAGGAGTCAGGGAATCAGTAACCTGCAAATTATGTACGGCCAGCTATATACCCATCATAATGATACGTTTAAGGTGATACATAAAAATTAAGAAATGATGACTTTACCCTTATATGTTGTGCATTCATATAAATTAGGCTTATATATAGAAAACACAAACTAAATGTATAAGGTAATCTTTACATGCCAGGAGAGTTCAAAGGGAATATAGCCCAATATAAGCTAGAATATGGCAAAAATTAGTGGAGAATCTCAAAGGCCTTGAAGGGATTTTGGGATACAGAACAATTTAAAGGATGAAACTCTAATGATCCTAAAGATAATATCTGTGGAATCTTCCAAAATAGTTCCAGAATGAGTATAAAAAGTTATATGAAAGCTGCCTATGTGGAAAGAAAGTCTGTCAGTAGTAACCTGTGCCTTAGGTTGAAGATTTTATCGTGAATATATATATCTTATCTACCTATATCACCTATATATAGATGGTGATATATGTATTTCCTATCTATGGATATTTTAAAGAAATACCAGAAAATTACTTCCAAATGAATATTTACTATCTATTTTGTGCCAGATAATTTTCTATGGCCTAGGAATAAAGGAGTGACCAAAAAAAGAAAACCTGTATCTTCACAGAGCTTACATTTTTGTGACATGAGAAAGGAAACTCATGCAACAAGTAAGTATGTCACATATCACATTGGCTGGTGAAAAGTGCTATGGAATGACATAAAGAATGGAAACAGGATAAGCAGTACAAGTGGGTTTTGTGCACTTTTAAGCAGGTTGGCAGGAATAGCCTTACTGACTACGTAGCATTTCAAGCAAATACTTGAAGGAGACAAGGGAGTAAAACTTGTAGAATTTTGGAGATAACCGGAATAAAAAAAACAAAAACAAAACAAAACACAAAACAAACAAAAACCCATTAAAGCACAGTAACAGGAAGGAAAAAGGCCTGGCACAGGAAACTGTTTAGAGTATCAGGGGAACAGAACAGCAAAGAGATCTGTGGAGATTCAGTCAAAAGCGTGTGGGGACAATGAGTGGAAAATGAAGCTAGGGAAATAATGAGATGAGCTGTAGAGGCAGTTCATGAGGGATCTAATAGTTAATTGTAAAAGCTGTTACTTTTATTTTAATGAGACAGAGAGCTATGATAGGATTTTGAGCACAGAAGTGACATTATGACATTATGTGACTTGTATTAGAGAACTCCATGGACTAACACGTTGAAAAGAAGCTTTGGCTGGCAGAGTGGGAGCAGAGAGATCAGCAAAGCAGCTTTTAGAATTATCTAGGCAAGAGGAAATGATGGCTTGTAAAAGAATGGTACCAGTATATCTGATAAGAAATCACGTCTAGTATGTAGTACTTGGTAGTGCACGAGGTTAAACAAGCCACAAAGAGATGGCTCCCAGATTTTCAGCCTATGCAACTGGAAACACAGAGTTCACATTTAGTGAAATGGAAAGGGTTCATTGAAACATGAAAGTAAGATCATGAGTTCCATTTGAACCTGTTAAATTTGAAATTTATATATGAATATTAAGTGGTTATTTTGAGTCCAAGTTGTATATATAATTCTAGAATTCACAAGAGTGGTCTGGACTAGAGATATTAATTTATGAGTACTCAACATATAAGTGGGAATTCAAGCAATGGAACCCAAGATATTTAGAGAAGACAGTGGAACAATGAATCCTCAGGAATCTGCCCCCAGGGATCACAACATCATTAGGCCCAATTAGTAAAACCAGCCAGGAAAGATTAGACTTAGACATAAAGCAAAGGGTGGCATTTTGTCAAGCAAAGTAAAAAACACTTTTCAAGGAAGGAATGAATAATTGAGGACTCAAAACTGCTGGATTTTGCATAAAAAACTAAGTGATTTAAAAAAAAACAAATTTAGCAACATCATGGGGGCAAAAAAATAGTATGAAAGACATCAAGAGAAAATGAGATGAGAAGAATTATAAGAGTGGGTTTAGACAAATTTTTTAATAAGTTTTCATGTAAATGTTAGCAGAGAACTGTAATGGAAGCTGAAGGGGTATTTTTAGACAGGAAAACTGATGATATATAACAGGATAGAGAAGTCATAGGCTGAATTTCTTAGGTAAGATGGTGACAAGGGACTTTGTGCATAAATGGATCTTCTTTAGAAATAAGAGGGTAGGCACATACGCACATATGTTCATTAATCTGGTAGGAAGAATTTTATGAAATTCTTAACTAACTGAATTTATTTTTTTTCCAGTGAAATAAGAATGGACATCTGCTATGAGTGAAAACAAGAACAGGTACAAGATAATTGGGTAAAGAAAGAAAATGATAAAACAATCTTTTAGTTGAAAAGAAAGTAGACTCATTGGACTTTTGGACACTGATGGTAAATTTAGGATTAATGATCATGAATGTATAAGGAAAACAGACCACATAATGCTATGTTTTCTTTCAAACAAATTCATCTGATTGGGAGTAGAGAGGCAGTAGCCAGAAAATTAGAGTTTTCCCACAGCAGCACAAGGAAGCAAGAGAAGGATAAGGTCATTGAAGATGTGTGAAGGGACCATGGAATTTAAGCGAGGAAAGGAGAGGGGATAAACTAGAGAGACTACGGAGTCATGGAAACTGAAAAGATGGTATCAGAACTGGACTGTGAATCCTAGTGAAGTCAAAGTATTGTTATAGTCTTGGAACAACAGTAGGAGTTGAAATCGAGTAGAAATTATAGAAGTTTCAGTTTTTAGCAATGACAAGTTCTATGGATGATCATGAGAGTGAATCAGTGAATTTGGGCTGAGAAGAAAAATCACTGGAGAAAAAGAAATCAGGGAATTAAGAAGCATATCCAGTCAGGTCAAAGAATTGTTATAGTTTTGGAACAAGAATGAATTAAATGCAACAGTATGTGTTTGCAATTAAAAAAGGGGGTTGTTTGGAGTAGAAATTATAGACGTTTCATTTTTTAGCAATGACAAGTTCTATGGATGATTATGAGAGTGAATCATTGAGTTTGGGCTGAGAAGAAAAATGACTGGAGAAGAAGAAATCAAGGAATTGAGAAGCCAAACTATGGGGACAATGATCTGTATGGATATTTGGCATGGATTATGACAGAAGTATGATGAATTAGAAGGATGAAATTTAGTGCTAAAAGCTACAAATCAAAATGTAAAAATATCAGTCATACACTGAATAATAGAAGATACCCTTTGTAAAGCAAGAGACTCTAGGAAATACAAAGAGATATAGGTAGAAACACACTAATAATTATTTATCTTGACACAATACTCTCAGCATAATAAAGGTCAAATGGCCAAAATATATCTGAGGATAAAGAAAACTTAACTCACATAATTAATAACATAATCATTAAGGAGATTGCCTATCTATCCATCCAACTATTATCATTCAAAAGATTACATCACTAGAAAGCTTACGTGCCAAAAGCAGAATTATTAAAATCAAATTCTCTAATTTCTATTTATAATAAAATCAAGATTAATAATAGAAATTTAAAAGGCTGTCAACATGGAGATTTTAAACCTGTGTCTATTAAATAACACCTGGGAATCTGGCTAAAAGGGAATATATATGCAAGCTTTACATGTTACATTACCATCCTATGTGTCAATTTATTGCGAATATTTTCCCTGACTGTGGTTTGCAGTTATTATGTCACGTACGTTGTCTAATACATTGATTGTTTTGATATTTTGTTAAAAGGCTCTCTTGAATCAATATTAGATAATCACTAATATTTTTCTAAGACGTGGATGTCAGCGTTTTAGCTTTAACTCTAATATATCTGGAATTTATTTTGGAATATAATATGATGAACTGTTTTCAAAATTTACTTTCCAAGTGGCCAGCAAATTTTTCCATTTTAATATATTCAAGAATATATAAATTATTTATTTTGTTTGCATTTTACTTTAATTGAAAAAAAATTGTCATCAGAATTCAAACAAGAAAGAATTGTATAAGTTAAATTTAAGACTACCATTCATGCTCTCAGTTCCAATCCCCAGGTCAGCATATAAAAATGAAAAATGACATGTTCTGAATTTGTATGAGAAATTTAATTTGGAAGAAAACTTGAAAATAGATTGGAAGATAACTAGCTGGTATGGGTCAACATCTCATTTTTAAAATAACCTACTAGATATGTCCAATTACTTGTATTATTTTTACTTTGAAATTCCCTATTTAAGAGTCTCAAATGAGAAAAATTAACTAAACTAACTAATCATATCTTGGAACATCTTATGTCAGAGAACCTGTGTTAGAGAAAACATAATAAAGACTCATAAATATTGCAAAGGGAATGAAGAGAGCAAGAACAAAGACATCCCACAGGTTTCATGCAGAAACTATATGGGGTTTAAGTTATTGTGTGCTGATCAACGGTTACCAGTTGTCTGTGGGGTAAAACCCTGGATGTATCATTTGCCAATTTCCTTGTAAATACTCCACCATAAATTTCAACTTATCTGCATGAACTCACTGAATACAACATTGGAAAAGGTGTGCACCACTGGTCACATGACTCAGTATGAACCACCTCCAGCACACCAGGGCAGCAAGCCCCTTAAGTGTATGAAGTTTGCTCTGTGTGGCACTTTCTAGTTGCAAGTTAACTAAGTCACTTTAGGGACATGCATGGTGCATGTAGTTGTAGATACAGAGCAAGTAAAATCCTCTAGGATGCATGTTGCTAGGGTCAACTAATTAAAACCACTCTTTTTCAAGTAGAAGTGAAAGAAGTATTTGACACTGATGCCCTAGCTGGCCACTTGGCATTTCAGCTATTTGTGCCATGGTCCACACCACAGCCTTCAGGATGCAACAAGTTGCCACCAGTGGAGGGAAGACAAGAAAACTTGAAGACTTAAATACATAAGGGGAATCAAGGCTGAGTTGTCCTGACTTTGAGTGTGAGAATAGTCTATGGGTTCTTGCTCCTGTGGTTTTATCACTTACACTATAGAGTATATTAACATTTATTTATTTTCTTGTTTGATAAAGCTTTGGTCCTTTTGCAGTAAGCCATTTGAAAGCAAAATACTAAAAAAAAAAAAAAAAAAAAAGACAAATGCAGGTAGAATTGGTTTAGCGCACACAAGGTTAAGATTTGCATCTAAAAAAGCTTTGGAATGCTAGCAAGTGAAACCGAAGTTGGAGTTGCTAAAATCTAGAAAATTTTTATGTCGGTGCAAATAAGTTATTGAGCACACACACACACAAATACTTTTGTATGGCAGTCCATACTTAATCTCTTCGACTCTTGTCATCACAGAGTTTTTGGAAATATTTCGGTCATTGTAGAACAAGTTTGTAGGTCAAATCATGTGTCCTCCAATGTCAATGGCCTTTGTTTATAAAATAAAGTTTTCCTCCACATTTGTTTTACTTTTGTTGAAAACCAGTTGTAAAGCTTTAATCATTATTATATAAGTGGACTGCCAAAAGTTCATCTTTCAAGCCTTTTAACTTAATACAAATATTGAAAACCAAGCTTCAAAATGGAAGGATATTGAAATGTATGCCTACAAATGCAAAGGAAAAGAAGATGATGACATTTTACGTAGTGTATATATTTTAATATTAAAATTCTAAAATTATGTTTTGGAATATCTTGAATTCTGGTTAAAATATTTTTGGTGAATCATGTATGTGAATAAAATAAAATCATATCTTATGTAAGAATGGAATAGAAAAAAAGGGCCATGATTTCAAAGAATTTAAATTTGATGAAAGTTTCCAAAAAATGCAAATAAGGAATATGTGATGAAACTTACCTGGAACAAATGTTTACTAAAGAACGACAGTCCATATGAAAATAAAATTTTGGAATGACATACTCATATTTTAAATAAATATAAAACTGAAATTGAGATTATCCACCATACAATAGAATTTACTCTTAAGTTTAGCAGTTATTTTAGAGCCCCTTAAAATGATTATTGTACTAAGAATCAATTTAAAGTGTCAATAATTTCAAGTTCATTCATCATAAAAATTATAATTTGAAGATAATTTCAGATAATATTATAAAAAATAAAAATACATTATTCTTGCTTTATAATTATTTTATATTCATACAATATAAAGATTTTCATTTTGTTATTTATTTGCGTATTTGTGATTTTTTATTTCTTTGGATGGTACTTTGTTTTGAAAAATAGTTTCTGAATAAGACTGTTTTATAATGTCAGGAATACAATAAAACTGAACAATAATATTTTTATATATAATTTTATTATTTTTAATTATTATTAATCTCATAAATATCCCATTTGTTCACACTCTCTAGATTACTGCAACTCATAGACTTCAGCCATTGCATTTTTAGATATTTAATACAAGGATCATTCTAGAATATTAATGTGAAATTATCAGAACTCTCAGAGGAGAGTTAAAGAGGATTGAAGCCAGAGAAGCAGAATGAAAGAAACTGAAGGATAGAGGAGGCATATGGCACAAATAGAAATTTCTGACTGATCATATTCCATAGAATAATGGAAGAAAACAGAAGATGAATGTGAATATCATTTTTAATAGAAATCGGGAATTCAGAAAAAGGAACAGTTTAGATCTTTTCCAAAGGAAAGATAATGAACCTGAAGTAAAATTCATCACTTAGCAACTGAAAAATCTGGCCCTGAAGAAGAAAATAATAAAACATAACACTAGCACCCATCTAAGAAAAGCCGTATTGGCCTTTAAATAAATGCTTGAGTGTCAAAAGAACTTCTCTGTAAGAAGAATCAAAGAAGAGTAAAGAAAAATTTCTTTCTGTTAGACTGGAAAGTGGTGAGAAATCTCTCTATTCATCTCATACCTTTAATTTAATAATAAATACAGGGGCACCTGGATGGCTCAGTTGGTTAAGCATCTGACTTGATTTCTGTTCAGGTCATGATCTCAGAGTTCATGTGATCGAGTCCCACTGAGAGCATGGAGACTGCCTGGCATTCTCCCCCTCTTTTTTTCTCTCCCCTCCCTTTCTGGTTCTCTCTTTCTCAAGTTAAATAAATAAACTTTAAAAAATACAAATAAATATAGGGTGCCTGAGTGGCTCGGTCGTTTGAGTGTCCAGCTGGGCTCAGGTCATGATCTTGCAGTCTGTGAGTTCGAGCCCCGCGTCAGGCTCTGTGCTGACAGCTCAGAGCCTGGAGCCTGCTTTGGATTCTGTGTCTCCTTCTCTCTCTGCCCCTCCCCAGCTCATGCTCTGTCTCTCTCTGTCATTGGAAGACCAATGAATAAACATTAAAAAAATAAAAATAAAAATAAATACACACACATCAAGAACATATACACACTGATATTAAAAACTCAGTGGATCAGGTATATGGCAGATTAAAAACAGCTAAGGAGAGAATCAGAAAACTAGACTTGGGGAAATCCCCTCAGTGTAGTACAGAGATATAAAGACATAAAAATATTATTGACCAGGAAAGTTAACGGAGAATATAATAAAAAGGATCCCAATAAGAGCACAGGAGAAAATAACGAAAATGGAAGAAAAACAGTATTGCGAAAATAACATCTTGGAATTTTTGAGATATTAAAAAATATATAAGTACTCAGTTTAAAACCACAAATTATGTTCAAAGTAGGAATCACGGAAGCAAATGCAATATAGACATCATGGTGAAACTGCTGAACAACTGCTAATTAAAGACAAAGAGAAAATCATAAAACTACCTGACAGAAAAAAATAATTGATTAACAAAAGTAATAATAATTACAAACATACACACTACTTTTGTGATGACTGAAACACAATGGAATGCACATTTCAGAGTTGATACAAAATACCTATCAACTTAGAATTCTAAATCCATTGCACCTGAAACTCCATAATGAGAGTGGAAACAGATTTTTATTTTTAGACAAAGGCTTGGAGAATTTGTCTCTATAGACCCTTATAGAAACATATAAGGTTATGTTTATGTAAAGAGAAAATTATGCTCAGGAGGAAATATTAAGATATAAAAGCAATGGAAATCAAAGAAACTAATAAAATTCTGGTAAAAATGGGGTATTGAATGTTAAAATGATAATATATATGACTATTGTTCTTTACTGTGTTTTCTCAAAATTGATCTGCCCAGATACACTGAAAGTAATCATGAAGCAATGTCATAAATAATGTCATAAATAAATAAAATAAAATAAAATAAAATAAAATAAAATAAAATAAAATAGGTTTGTAATAGCATTGCACAAAATAAAATAAATAAAATAAAATAAAATAAAATAAAATAAAATAAAATAAAATAAAATACGTTTGTAATAGCATTGCACGGTGATGGATGGTAGTGACACTTGTAAGTAGGACAAAACATACAAAGATATTGAATCACTATGTTGTACACCTGAAAGAAATGTAACATTGTGTGTCAAATATACTCAAATACATACATACATGCATGCATACATACATAAGATTTGTAGTCATTATATGTTTACATGAAGTATATCTTTTGAAGCTATTTATTTATCTGCTTGTTTATTTGAAGCTATTGAAATGTGAAAATATTTGGAAGCTGATGATATTCAAGAAATGCTTTTTCAATTACGCTCTTAGTGGTGTATTTAGAAAATAATTATTAAACATTATTCTAAAGAGTCTATATCTACAAGAAGATGGAGATATTCACTAACTTTAAACTTGTCAATGATAGCTATGAAAATAGCAATACAGACTCTAACTTTCAAGCCACTGGTATTAAATCAGGAAAATAAGGTGAACACAAGGAATTCAGAAGGAAGAAAAGTTGGAGGAAATATGCAGTGAAAAAGTATGGAAAATAAAATAAACTTCTGACCTACCTGAAGATGCATAGAACTAAATAAATCATAAGTGTCCTCTATCTCCAACATTACCTAATAACAAGTCTCTAGGGCTAAAGAAACTCTAGGATATATGCCCTTAATTGAGGCTTTAGGGATAATCTGGAAATGGATTGATAAAACACCTAGTTTGAGACTGGAAACACTAAGACTGACCAAGCCAAATGATCTTCTGTTATCATCACTGGAAACATTTTTAATGTGATCAATCTTCTGATAGAAGAGGCTTTGTCTTTTTTTTTAATGTAAACTTTATTTCTTTTTTTTTTTTAAATTAATGTTTATTCATCTTTGAAAGACAGAGAGACAGAGCATGAGCGGGGAAGGGGCAGAGAGAGGGAGACACAGAATCAGAAGCAGGCTCCAGGCTCTGAGCTGTCAGCACAGAGCCCCAGCGCGGGGCTTGAACTCATGAACTGCGAGATCATGACCTGAGCCAAAGTTGGACGCTGGAATGACTGAGCCACCCAGGTGCCCCAATGTAAACTTTATTTCTTATAAAAAGTAGCATACAACTATTGTAGATGTAAATAAATAACAAGAACAAAGAAAAAAATCATGTATAACCCTACGACCTAGAAGGAGTCACTGTGAAACCTTTAATCTATGTCCTACACATATTTATTTTGAGATTCCATATATATATATCTGAAAAGATTAATGTTGTATGCAAGATTTGTATTACAGCCCATGGGGAGCTACTGAGAGATTTCAAACAGGGAGTACTATGCTCACTGATACAACTGGGAAAGGTGGATAGGAAAGAAGTCAGTCTACTGGAGGCAGACCAGTTAGGAGACCACTCCAGTACCACAGGAAGATAGGCAGGAGTTAGCTGCAGTAAGAGGCAGAATGAACAATATTTTCTGATTCACTGCACTTAAGTCTGTAGTGAGATTAAGGGAAAGATAAATTTTAACTGATGCCCAGGGTTCTAGCTTTATTAATCTCTCAAATTTAATATTTTAGATAAATCACAGTAAGACAATTATCAGTTATTTTAGTGCAGTAATAGCCATGCTTTAGGATATTACTTTCTTTACTGATATTTCATTCTCTTATCTTAGAGCTAATTTTCTACCAAAAGTTTACTTGAGAATCATTTTCTCTTATTCTAGCTAAACAAATACAGTTGGACTTCTAGCTTCAGATGGTATGAAGAATTCATTTTAAATCTAGTAGATTCTCTAGATAGCAGACCTAGTTGAGGAAGTAGGGGTAATCAAAATGATGTGGATGAATTTAAGAACTGTTGTTGTCATAATAGGATAAGAGTAGAAAAGATGTTTACTGATTTGGAAAATTGGAAAGCCCAGAGGTCCCAAAGCAAAGTGTACTGTATTTATTTCAGAACTAAGAGTTCATGAGGAAGCAAACATTAGGTTAATCCTGGTTTCCACACTGGTATCTATTTGAGATCTACTTGTATTAATTTGAAAATACCAGTACATAGAATATAATCACTTAAATTATATAAAAAATAAGTACTGTGAGCATATATATATATATTTATATAGGAAAAATTATTGTGAATTTAACACATTATAATAAAAGACATATAATAAAAGACATTACATTAAAATAAAATAAAATATGTAACTCAATATCATGCATATTAATCATAAATTTTTCTTTAATAATGCATACATATTTAATGCCTTCAGCCTTAAAAAAATGAAACTTTACCATACAAAAATGTCTGAGATGTATACATGGGTTCTACCTTTGTAAATTATTTTCATGCTTTAATTTTTAAAAAAGTTACAACTAGCATCTATGCCCTTCAAATTGGAAAATCTCTGTTACATTAATTTACTTTTTACTATACTTTATACATTGTATTTTTTTAGGAGATATACCTTTAAAAGCAAAACTCAAACTCTATTTCTAACAATCTCAAAATTATTCCAGGTAGTGATTTTTGTGGGGGCCCAGGAGAGGGAAGAAATAAAGACATCATCTTGATTTGGTTGCTTTTCTAAATTTTAATATCTTGTTTCCTACAGTCAACATAATTGTCTCCCATAAAGAGATAAGGCAGTACCATTTCCTCTATTTGTAAACAAGAAGGGCAAATATTTCTTGTGCTTTTAGATGCTCACAGAAATCACTCAAATAAGTGTACTGATGTACAGGTCCTAATGAACTCTGAACATTCTACAAAGCATAAGATCTCAGGAGAGGATTTCTTATTGCCACCTCTGTATAAATTAATTTTCATCTTTGCATATATTTTTATATGCATTAATTTCCTGGCCTTGTGCTTTAATTAATACACGGGCTTTAACTAAAATCATAAATAAATATTGGGGCACCTTGGTGGCTCAGTTGGTCAAGCGTCCAACTTCAGCTCAGGTCATGATCTCACTGTTCGTGAGTTCAAGTCTCACATCAAGCTCTGTGCTCACAGCTCAGAGCCTAGAGCCTGCTTCGAATTCTGTGTCTCCCTCTCTCTCTGCCCCTCCCCTGCTAGTTCTCTTTCTCAAAAATAAATAAAAACTTAAAAAAAAAACAAAAATTAATGTATCCATTATTTCTGAGTTTTGTTTTAAGATGTTTTACATATTTAGTATGAAAACAGAAGTAAAATATAAATGTACACTCATATTCTGAACTACTTTATGCATTTCTCTATCTCCAATATCTTCAAAACACATATCAATATTAAACAAAACACTTTTTAAGATGACACATATAATACTTGAGTCAAACTCAAATATTTGAGGTCACGTCTGGCTTAAGTGCCTACTCTAAGATCCTTATCCATTCATTCATGTGGATTTCTAACCCTCTCAAAGATTTCTGTGGGTAAAATGACAACAGCCTAAATGCACACCATGGTAGTGCAGATAAAGTGGAAATATTTAGAAATAAAGAAGGGGTCAGGAGTTTAGTTTTGGTGATTTGGAGAAGATATCAATTTAAACAGGGAGTGAAGAAGACAGAGAAGCTAAATAGCGAACATACGTAGAATAAGGCACTTGTTGGACATGCTGGAGCTGTTCATGCTTCCAGGTGTTCTACCAGTGTTTAGACCTTATTGTCACACTGCTTGGGTTTTCATTCCGTTTCCACTCTTTACAAGGTATGACACGGAGAGGCTGTTTAATCACATGGGACCTTCATTTTCTAAGTGGTAAAATTGGCAAACTAATAATGTTTATCTCTGAGAATTCTGGGGATTCAAGCACATTAAATAACAAAGGTACTCAGAAAGTGTAAGGGACTAGAATGTGCTCCGTGCATGCTAGCTATAATTATTCTGCCCTTCGCCTTTCTCTCACAGTCTGTGTAACCGCTCTAGGTCCTTTTATCTATTGCAATAGTCTCCAATATCACCCCATGATTCAAAACTCCCCATATCAAACACAGACTTTGCCCTGGAGGTCCACACTCACACTCACACTTACACATTCAACTAGAAGTTACGGTCATGGGAATGACAAAGGAAAGAAAGCAAAGAAAGAGAAGAATAGGATTCTGAAAGAGGATGCGGTGTTTATCCGTCAGGTTAGCAGAGGAAATAGGTGATACACTCGGATTAAGATGTTTGAGGAAAAGTGAAAATTAAAACTATTGTAAAGAAAGGACATTTTACAAAGGGCTGTTTCCCATATGGTAAGGAAGAGTGCAATACACGAGTGGTAATAATAGCAGAGACCTTGGGTCCACATGGACGAGGGGAGGGTGTAGTAACCCCAATCCAGAAGGGGAGCACTGAATAGAAAGAATAATATTGAGAGGATCATTAATCTTCAGTACAGGACAGAGCTAGTCAGAAATGAGCAGGAGGGTGCCGGCAGAATAAATACTCCAAAATACCCTGACCTCATTTTCCTCATTTTTTTCTTATATCCCAACAGGGTTAATCACTGGGTGACCACTATCAGAATCAGAGGGCAAGGAGCCCAAACCAATATCAGGAGAAAGGTGGAGAGCAGATCTGTAGGGGCAAATGGGTGATACCCAGCACATAATGTCCAAATGAGGGGCTATCAAATAAGTAGAAATAATAACTACAAAAACTAGCCGTTAGAATTCTGATGCTTTTGTATTGAACTATACTTCCCATTTCCAAACAATGAAAATACATGTCAAACTAGGCTTATCATTCACATTCAAAGTCTCTTCATTTCACTTTTTTTAAATATTTATTTCTTTTGAGAGAAAGAGTGTGTGTATGCACGCACAGGCGGGGAAGGGGCAGAGAGATTGGGAAAGAAAGAATCCCAAGCAGTCCCTGTATTGTCAGCACACAGCCCCACATGGGGCTCGATCTCCCAAACTGTGAGATCGTGACCTGAGCCGAAATCAAAAGTCGGATGCTTAAATGACTGAGCCACCCAAGTGCTCCCATATACATACATTATATATGTATTATATATATTACATTATATATTTGTATTTGTATTTGCATATATAATATATATGTATTATACATATGTACATATGTATATATGTATATTATATATGTATATATGTGTATATATATGTATTATGTACATATATATGTATTTGTATATGTGTATATATTATATATGTATTATATATGTGTATATATATTAAAATATATATATATATATATATATATATATATATATAATAGAGGAGAAGATAGATAAGTACAAAAGAAAACAGACTCTAAACCCGTATCTTTCTATAATAACACTGAATGTAAATGGATTAAATGCGCCAACCAAAAGACATAGGGTATCAGAATGGATAAAAAAACAAGACCCATCTATTTGCTGTCTACAAGAGACTCATTTTAGACCTGAGGACACCTTTAGATTGAGAGTGAGGGGATGAAGAACTATTTATCATGCTACTGGAAGCCAAAAGAAAGCTGGAGTAGCCATACTTATATCAGACAAACTAGACTTTTAATTAAAGGCTGTAACAAGAGATGAAGAAGGGCATTATATAATAGTCACAGGGTCTATCCATCAGGAAGAGCTAACAATTATAAATGTCTATGCGCCGAATACCGGAGCGCCCAAATACATAAAACAATTACTCATAAACATAAGCAACCTTACTGATAAGAATGTGGTAATTGCAGGGGACTTTAACACCCCACTTACAGAAATGGGTAGATCATCTAGACACACGGTCAATAAAGAAACAAGGGCCCTGAATGAGACATTGGATCAGATGGACTTGACAGATATATTTAGAACTCTGCATCCCAAAGCAACAGAATATACTTTCTTCTCGAGTGCACATGGAACATTCTCCAAGATAGATCATATACTGGGTCACAAAACAGCCCTTCATAAGTATACAGAATTGAAATCATACCATGCATACTTTCAGACCACAATGATATGAAGCCTGAAATCAACCACAGAAAAAAGTCTGGAAAACCTCCAAAAGCATGGAGGTTAAAGAACACCCTACTAACGAATGAGTGGGTCAACCAGGCAATTCGAGAAGAAATTAAAAAATATATGGAAACAAACGAAAATGAAAATACAACAATCCAAATGCTTTGGGACGCAGAGAAGGCAGTCCTGAGAGGAAAATACATTGCAAACCAGGCCTATCTCAAGAAACAAGAAAAATCCCAAATACAAAATCTAACAGCACACCTAAGGGAAATAGAAGCAGAACAGCAAAGGCAGCCTAAACCCAGCAGAAGAAGAGAAATAATAAAGATCAGAGCAGAAATAAACAATATAGAATCTAAAAAAAACTGTAGAGCAGATCAACGAAACCAAGAGTTGGTTTTTTGAAAAAATAAACAAAATTGACAAACCTCTAGCCAGGCTTCTCAAAAAGAAACGGGAGATGACCCAAATAGATAAAATCATGAATGAAAATGGAATTATTACAACCAATCCCTCAGAGATACAAACAATTATCAGGGAATACTATGAAAAATTAGATGCCAACAAATTGGACAACCTGGAAGAAATGGACAAATTCCTGAACACCCACACTCTTCCAAAACTCAATCAGGAGGAAATAGAAAGCTTGAACAGACCCATCACCAGCAAAGAAATTGAATCGGTTATCAAAAATCTCCCAACAAATAAGAGTCCAGGACCAGATGGCTTCCCAGGAGAGTTCTACCAGACGTTTAAAGCAGAGATAATACCTATCCTTCTCAAGCTATTCCAAGAAATAGAAAGGGAAGGAAAACTTCCAGACTCATTCTATGAAGCCAGTATTACTTTGATTCCTAAACCAGACAGAGACCCAGTAAGAAAAGAGAACTACCGGCCAATATCCCTGATGAATATGGATGCAAAAATTCTCAATAAGATACTAGCAAATCGAATTCAACGGCATATAAAAAGAATTATTCACCATGATCAAGTGGGATTCATTCCTGGGATGCAGGGCTGGTTCAACATTCGCAAATCAATCAACGTGATACATCACATTAAAAAAAAAAAAAAAAAGAGAAGAACCATATGATCCTGTCAATTGATGCAGAAAAGGCCTTTGACAAAATCCAGCACCCTTTCTTAATAAAAACCCTTGAGAAAGTCGGGATAGAAGGAACATACTTAAACATCATAAAAGCCATTTATGAAAAGCCCACAGCTAACATCATCCTCAACGGGGAAAAACTGAGAGCTTTTTCCCTGAGATCAGGAACACGACAGGGATGCCCACTCTCACCACTGTTGTTTAACATAGTGCTGGAAGTTCTAGCATCAGCAATCAGACAACAAAAGGAAATCAAAGGCATCCAAATTGGCAAAGATGAAGTCAAGCTTTCGCTTTTTGCAGATGACATGATATTATACATGGAAAATCCAATAGACTCCACCAAAAGTCTGCTAGAATTGATACATGAATTTAGCAAAGTTGCAGGATACAAAATCAATGTACATAAATCAGTTGCATTCTTATACACTAACAATGAAGCAACAGAAAGACAAATAAAGAAACTGATCCCATTCACAATTGCACCAAGAAGCATAAAATACCTAGGAATAAATCTAACCAAAGATGTAAAGGGTCTGTATGCTGAAAACTATAGAAAGCTTATGAAGGTAACTGAAGAAGATTTAAAGAAATGGAAAGACATTCCCTATTCATGGATTGGAAAAATAAATATTGTCAAAATGTCAATACTACCCAAAGCTATCTACACATTCAATGCAATCCCAATCAAAATTGCACCAGCATTCTTCTCGAAACTAGAACAAGCAATCCTAAAATTCATATGGAACCACAAAAGGCCCCGAATGGCCAAAGCAATTTTGAAGAAGACGACCAAAGCAGGAGGCATCACAATCCCAGACTTTAGCCTCTACTACAAAGCTGTCATCATCAAGACAGCATGGTATTGGCACAAAAACAGACAAATAGACCAATGGAATAGAATAGAAACCCCAGAACTAGACCCACAAACGTATGGCCAACTTATCTTTGACAAAGCAGGAAAGAATATCCAATGGAAAAAAGACAGCCTCTTTAACAAATGGTGCTGGGAGAACTGGACAGCAACATGCAGAAGGTTGAAACTAGACCACTTTCTCACACCATTCACAAAAATAAACTCAAAATGGACAAAGGACCTGAATGTGAGACAGGAAACCATCAAAACCTTAGAGGAGAAAGCAGGAAAAGACCTCTCTGATCTCAGCCGTAGCAATCTCTTACTCGACACATCCCCAAAGGCAAGGGAATTAAAAGCAAAAGTGAATTACTGGGACCTTATGAAAATAAAAAGCTTCTGCACAGCAAAGGAAACAACCAACAAAACTAAAAGGCAACCAACAGAATGGGAAAAGATATTTGCAAATGACATATCGGAAAAAGGGCTAGTATCCAAAATCTATAAAGAGCTCACCAAACCCCACACCCGAGAAACAAATAACCCAGTGAAGAAATGGGCAGAAAACATGAATAGACACTTCTCTAAAGAAGACATCCGGATGGCCAACAGGCACATGAAAAGATGTTCAGCATCGCTCCTCATCAGGGAAATACAAATCAAAACCACACTCAGGTATCACCTCAGGCCAGTCAGAGTGGCCAAAATGAACAAATCAGGAGACCATAGATGCTGGAGAGGATGTGGAGAAACGGGAACCCTCTTGCACTGTTGGTGGGAATGCAAATTGGTGCAGCCGCTCTGGAAAGCAGTGTGGAGGTTCCTCAGAAAATTAAAAATAGACCTACCCTATGACCCAGCAATAGCACTGCTAGGAATTTACCCAAGGGATACAGGAGTACTGATGCATAGGGGCACTTGTACCCCAATGTTCATAGCAGCACTCTCAACAATAGCCAAATTATGGAAAGAGCCTAAATGTCCATCCACTGATGAATGGATAAAGAAATTGTGGTTTATATACACAATGGAATACTACGTGGCAATGAGAAAAAATGAAATATGGCCTTTTGTAGCAACGTGGATGGAACTGGAGAGTGTGATGCTAAGTGAAATAAGCCATACAGAGAAAGACTGATACCATATGGTTTCACTCTTATGTGGATCCTGAGAAACTTAACAGGAACCCATGGGGGAGGGGGAGGAAAAAAAAAAAAGAGGTTAGAGTGGGAGAGAGCCAAAGCATAAGAGACTGTTGAGAACTGAGAACAAACTGAGGGTTGATGGGGGGTGGGAGGGAGGAGAGGGTGGGTGATGGGTATTGTGGAGGGCACCTTTTGGGATGAGCACTGGGTGTTGTATGGAAACCAATTTGACAATAAATTTCATATATTAAAAAAAAAATAATAATAAATAAATAAATAAAAATAAAAACTAAAAATAAAAAAAAAAAAAGAAAACAGGTGTTGTTTTCTTTTGTCTTTGCTTTTTTTCAAAGTTAAGACCGGGTACAGGCATTGTTTGCTTCCTTTTCCTGGCAATTCTTACTCCTGCCATTGTAGGTGCCTATAACTTGCCAACATTCTGTCCATTACTCATGAGGTCTGGTCTGAAAGATTACCTAATCATCCATGAGGTGCTTTACTCTCTACTTCTTTTAGTTTCCAGGCAATGTGCTTTCAGTTTAGTGTAAGGTGAAGACTTCAAATGGATATATTTTCTGAACAAGAAAAGTGACTATTCTTACAATGTTTCCCTTTATTGCTCTAATTTCCTACTGCTATTTGTAACCTTTGACACCCGAGGAAATGGGAGTGAATACTGGGCGATTCACATATGTTGAAATCCCTATCTGAAAGCAAATCTTCATGAGCAACAGCTAGAATGTCAATGGCTTGGGGACTTGGAAATAGTATCCAACTTATTCTCTCTAGTTTCGAATGTGTTCATATACATTCATTCATCCAATATTCAATACACACCTAATGGGAACTTCCTCTTTTTAGGCCTTTTTCTTGGTGCTAGCGATTTCGAAGTAGACTAGACAGACAAGGCTCCCATTCTCACTAGATATTGCATCCAGAGTAGCCGATAGCTAATATAATGATTGATAGATAAATCTTCCTTTCAAATTCCTTAGGGTTTTCCTAAGAGTGATTTTCATGCAGAGGCTTAGTTTTTAGATCAAGTGAGTAGAGTCATAAGATGGTGGGCTTCAGAGATTGACTCTGGTCATCCTGTCCCTTCCCTTATGCTCAGGTTACATCTGAAAGGAATAAAACAGCAATATTGTGCTTTTTGAAGGAAGCCAGAGCTGCTAGTGTGTGGCAGAGCTCATGCTTTACCCAAGGGGAATGTGCTTCAACATTTGCAGAGAAGCAGTTCCCTCATTTGTAACATGGTCACACGCACCCCCCCTCAGAAGGTCACTGAGAATTAATGACAGTATGTGAAAGGGCCCCAACACAAGTTGTTTGTAAATATTAACAAAGTTAGTTGAACTTTCTAAGGATCATTTTTTTTCATCTTTAAAATGAGAATGATGTTACCTATACCTATGAAGTAAAATTCCGGGCTTTAGTTTTTCTACTAATGGGATGTACACAATGTTGATGGACTTCTCACTTGTCCTTGAGAGATGCTATTCCTCACTCTCTCTTATGATATGTTAGAAATATGGAAGGCTATCAGTTTTTTATGTTGATAATAGAAGCTAGTACTTCTGGTACTTTACTTGTGGTGCACAGAAAAAACATGAAAAGTAAAAAGGCAATTTACTATTAGGTCAAATTGTATAAATCACTGTGTGTGTGTGTGTGTGTGTGTGTGTGTGTGTGTGTGTGTTTCTATTCCCAATTAAAATAACCCCTACAGGTTCTAATAGGCATTCAACACTGTAAATGGAGGAAGTAATTGCTTCATTGGAATTTTTTCTTCTTTTTTTTTTTCCTTTTGCACCAACATTCACTATTTCTTTTTTTTTTTTTTAATGTTTATTCTTTGAGAGAGAAAGAGAGAGCACGAGCAGGGTAGGGGCAGAGAGAGAGGGAGACACAGAATCTGAAGCAGGCTCCAGGCTCTGAGCTGTCAGCACAGAGCCTGACGGGGGCTCGAACTCACAAACTGCGAGATCGTGACCTGAGCTGAAGTCGAACGCCCAACCGAATGAGCCACCCCGGTGCCCCACCAACATTCGATACTTCTAATCAAAATGTGGTAGTACCCACCTTAACTTTAATGTAAAGAATGGAGATAACTTCCTGTTTCGTGATATTGAAAAGCTTAGAATACTATTGTGCATAACAAATATGTAGCACCATTTTGTAAATTCTAACATACAAAATATAACATTAATTTTTCCAATTCAGGCAGTCACAGAAGAGCATACTCTCATCTCTACTAAAAATAATCATAATTTCCCCTTGCGGTTAAATATAGAGGACATGCAAAATTATCTGGTATCCGAAGAAAGTCTTCAGAAATCCCCTCCACCACCTGTCACCAATATCTTCAGTTGAAGTTCTGGCACTTCAAAGGTCTTTTAATGGGGCACTTAATTCAAGGTTGTCAACCTTGAACAAAACTTGGAACGCTTACCTATCCCCTTCTTTTCATCAAAACACACTCACCCTGAGCCCTACTTTCTACTGGCTGGCAATGTGATAAATTCCTTTTCTCTACGAAACTGTCTTCCTCTAAGAATGCCTACAGTCTGTGACCCTTGATTGATATCATGTAGTCTGGGTTCTGTCTGACTAGAAAAAAGACGGAGTAAAGGACAAGATGTTGTAGTCAGACAGACCTGCTTCTCTTAGATGTGAGAAAGTATACAAGTTGCTTTGATGTTCTAAGATTCAAATTTCTCATCTTTAGAATGAGAATAACATTATTTATCCTTTAGGATTGCTTTTTTGATTACATACAATTGTACCTTTAAAGTGCCCTGATTATTGATAGTTCTCTCATCTATCTTTTCATCCTAGAAGTGAACCCGCTCCTGTTCTTTTCACTTTTACCACCAAAGATCTAGTTTACGATCATTTAGTAGATGCTAGCCTTTGGCCATCAATTATAGAACTTCATTTCAGCAAGTGTAAATGTTTATAGTAGTAAATTAAATTTAAATAGTATATTTGATTATTTATTGTTATAAAACTTCAGTGTTTACTTGTGATTACTAACTAATTCTTCTAACAGGAAAATTTGTTTTTCTTTTTTTTTTCTTTTCAACGTTTTTTTTATTTTATTTTTGGGACAGGGAGAGACAGAGCATGAACGGGGGAGGGGCAGAGAGAGAGGGAGACACAGAATCGGAAACAGGTTCCAGGCTCTGAGCCATCAGCCCAGAGCCCGACGCGGGGCTCGAACTCACGGACTGCGAGATCGTGACCTGGCTGAAATCGGACGCTTAACCGACTGCGCCACCCAGGCGCCCCTGAAAATTTGTTTTTCTGAGCCCTAACTAACCTAGACTTGGATGCAGAAACTTAATTTGATCATTATTATTTTGAGATAGGAGAAGAATGTGTCACTTCATTGCTTTGCTTTTTCAGAACTTAAAATTTTGTGGACTATAAATGTCTTATAATATTATTTTCTGGTTATGTATCAGACGTCTTTGGATGTCCTTTTGTTGAGATTTTTATAATTATTATTACATATAAGCTATGTATAATTGCTTAGATAATTGGTAAATCAGAATTCACTTCTTACCAATTTTCTACTTTACTGGTAGAATCCTATTGGTTTGGTATCCATTTCCTTTTCAATAGTTTCTACAATGCATTTGTCCAATGATGTTCAATTAAACTTGACAGGCTGAACTTTCTTGAGGTCTTTCTCATCAGTTGGTCATTTATGGATATAAAGATTATTTCCTAGTTAACAGATGACATTAATAGGGAAAACAAATTCTTAGTCTTTCTAGCTGGAATTAGATTTACCTTCTTTCAGAGAAACATTTTGCAGCAAGTTTTTAGCACTTTGTGAATTCAAAATTATATATCCTCCTTTCAACTATATAATGCACTATTTGAATATAAGAGCATATGCTATTAATTATTTTAACTTGTTCAGAACCCTTTACCACACTGAGCTTAATATTTTTCAACTACACTTGACCCTTGGATAAGAGGGGTTGGAATCGCACAGCTCCATTTATACGTGGATTTCTTACACTATAGCACACTGAATGCACATTTTAGTCCTTGTGCGTTTCTTATTAACATTTTCTTTTCTCTATCTTACTTTATTGGAAGAATATAGTGTCCACCGCCTATAACATACAGAATTGTGTTGACTTTATATTATCAGTAAGGCTCTGGTCAATAGTAGGCTATTCATAGTTAAGTTGTGGGGGAGTTAAAAGGCATATTCATATTTTCAACTACATGGGGGTCAGTGCCTTAACCCTAGAATGGTTCAAGGGTCAACTGCAATTGGAGATATGTTTTATATTACTTAATAAGTCTCTTTCAAGTGCTAACAGCTGATAATCTTCATCTACAATTTAATTTTAACAGCTTCATTGAGCTATAATATATCTACCATATAATCGATCTCTTTAAGGTATGCAACTCAACATTCTTTAGTATATGCACAGAGTTGTACAACCATCAACAAAACCTAATTGTAGGACATTTCCATCATCCCATACAGAAATGCTGTGCCCATTAGCTATCAGTTCCCATTTCCTCTCCCTGTTCCTCCCATACCCCATTTTCACTTGTTTTATACAATGACTACATTACTATACAACTAGACCATGTACTGGATACATGAACCTTGCACGTCTTAATCACAGAAGTCATGCTTGTGTTATTTGTGCATTTTTTAAGGGGTGATCATTCTCAGTTGTGTAATTTTAAAAGTGCAAATCTAAACCTTCCTAACCAATAACTTACTTACAGAAAAGGAAAATACAAGCACAGAAATAAAAAAAGGAATGAACCGACTGAATACTCGACAGTGAGCTAGGCTGGCAGCAAAAGTTAATTTATTTGTTGATCTTAAGAGTTCAAATCAATTTATGTAATTGAATACGTGTCGCAATTATAATTCTGTTTTGTTATGTTAAATATGTTCCTAACAGTGAAAAATATAACCACACATTTGCATAATTTCCAAAGTCCTAGCAGTCAGTAACATGATTTAAAAACCTCTGTTAACTAACTTGAATTTAAATAAATTAAAAAAAAATAAAACAAAACAATGATCTACTACCAGCAGGCCAGTGCCACTCTCTACACTGATTTCTCCTTATTGTTAATGACCCTGACATAGTCTTCCTTCTATTTCACCAATCCAAGTCACTTAAGATACACCTCATTTCACACCTGCAAGTAACTTTCTAGGATTCACTTTATCCATAATCATGTAACGACTAATGTAATGAATAATGCAATTGTACTATTTCTTTACCTTCTTTGCATTATCATCAAATCAATAAAACTCCTAGCTTGTAGTCAATAATAGCTCTCATGAAACGCATGTTGATTTTTCTTCCCATATTGTTGTCGTGTTCTTTCAACAGGTTGGAAGCAACACAGGCTTAAAAAAAAAAAAAAGATCTTACAAAAAGTGTTCTTGTTCTTACATTCAGAGTATATTCTTCTATTATTAATGAGGGAGAGTGACAGAGAGTCAGTGTGGAGAGTCTCCAGAAACTTGTTTTTGGGGATCAGATAATTTTTATAAAACCTCTGTTTTGCTTTTGACTTCTGCTGGACTATCAGTGATTATTTTTTAAAAAATGGATATTTCCAGCTATAAAATAAAACCACCTTTGTGTTGATAAATAATAATTATGATTTATCAAAGCTTCTATAGAAAACCTTAATTTCATAAGTCAAGCAAACTGGCACGCTTTTTCCCCAAAAAGGGGTCTATGCATTACTGAAGCATAAGAAAAAGTATAAATATGAGATTCCTATAAACTATAGTTTAAAAGCTTTTTAACAGGAGCTAAAAAACCTGTCATAATTGTCACTAATATACTTTTTAATGCCTTGAGCTTTAAAAATCAGCAGACCTATTAGAAAGTCTAGGTATCAGTTGGAAGAAGTATTTGATAGGAATTTGAAAGAAGAGAAATGAGTATTCTGGCAACTGTCCGTATGCCATGCATAAATCTCAAAGAGGAAGGCACGGAAGGAGACAGAGAAGATGGATGGGGAGACTAATAAATGATGTACCTGAGTACCAGGCAGGAGAGAGCCTAGACAATATGAGATTGGAGGGGGATGATGCCAGGGGGGAAGATGTATTACCTTTAGCTCAACTTTAAATTTCACTCTCATGTTATAACAATCATATACTTAGGCCTGCTGTAAACACCCCATCTATTTAGCTTTATCTAGTGCAATTTTTTTTTAATCACATAAAACTTCCATGGTGCGCAGTGTGTGTAAAACTGTGCTAGAAAATCTTTAGCATTATACTATACTACATAAATGACCTAGTAAATGCTAAGAAAACGTCCATTTTTATGAAACATGGGCGTTGATGTAACAGCAACCCATCCTCTTAAAAGGCAGCTGTAATTTAAAGTTTGCAGGCATTTACGAGCCTTGCAAGAGGTGGGGGAAAAGGTTAGGAGGAGATTCAGAGAATCTTAAAAGTTCTTTTCATACTCAGAAATAATGATAAATGATTAAAATGACATTTAGATTTTCAAATTAGGTGAGGAAATTTAGACCTCAGGTTGTCATTTCAAATTAGATGGTGTAATATTTTTCTTTAATCGTTAGAAAATATCTTTCCTATTTGGCACCACTGAGAATTCATGTGGATATTTGACTTTGATTATGAAAGGAAGTACAGATTTTTCTGGTTAGCTCTTTCTCACATCCTGCATTTAAGTCGCTATAATTGACCTATGTGCCTGTCATTTTCCTGTTTGCCCTCACACCCATGCCTTCCTGTCATTTCGCTCTGCGCACATCTCAAGAAGCTGAAAGCGTTTTGAGTTAGCTTTGGCCCATGGGAGGCGCTGATGTGAGACTGGAGGGCAAGAGGAAAGGGGAGTATACAGTAAGACCTTGGTTTGTGAGCACAGTTTGTCCCAGAAACATGCTTGCCATCCAAAGCACTTGTACATCAAAGCGAATTTTCAGAACCATTGGTTCAGTTGTGATCATGTGATATTTGGCCTCCCGTGCTGCTCCTCGTACTGCAAGGCATCGCTCGTTTATCAAGTTAAAATGTATTAGAAATGTCTGCTCCTCCTGCAGAACGCTCGCGGAACCAGTTACTCGCAATCCAAGGTTGACTGTATTTGCTTCCTCCTCCACAGCACCATATTGAAGTCCCAGCGGTGGCTTCAAATCCTCTGGATGACAGCTCTGGCCGGGTGGTCTCTTTTCCATGCTTTAAAGTCCAGCCTCGTGGCCTCAGCTGCCCACACCCCGAGGGCACCCCCTCCTTGCCTCTGGATGGTGCTGGCTCCTGAACTCTGGCGCTTCCATCTCCTTAGATTGATAAGCGTCGCCTGCAAGGGTCAACTCGGAGTTGCCTCACTTCCCCTTATTCCTCTGTAATTAGTTTTCCCTGCTAAATCCCCTCCTTTGAAATATATGACACGGATTCCACTTTTCTGACTGGAGGCTGACAGATAAAATGTAGTTTGGCTGAATATTTAAGCTCTGTAAGTTATTTCACTATTTTAAGGTTATGATGTGAGTTATTATTGCTTCACATAGGCTCCCCGTGAAACTATTATTTTTTCTCACACATATTCCATTAAGATTTAAACTGAAATGCACTCATAAAATTCAGTACCATCAGATAAATTTTTTTTTTGACTTGTGAGCTGTTTTTATCCACCTCAATATGCACATCAGTGGTTATTTAATACATCCTCTTCCACAGAATATCAAGTACGTTACGCAAATCAATTTGCTTTTAATATGCCCTTATATTGAGAATCACACTTGCCTAAATTATGGCTGATTTGTACCTTTAAAAAACAGACGAAGTATAAAATTAAATGTGATGGAAATGTTGAGTGATTCTGTGTTAAGAATATGTATATGTGACCATAGCAGAGCCTTAAAATTACTGATTTTCAACAATGATTTCCAACTATATTGTGTCCACAGCTGTGACGTGTGTCACCTAATTTACTACTTGTAATGATTATTTAAGTAGGTAAATAATATAGTTTTTATTTATTTCTATTTATTTTTAATTTTTAAAGGTTATTTATTTATTTTTGAGGGAGGCAGAGACAGTATGAGCAGGAGAGGAGCAGAGAGACAGGGAGGGAAAGAATATTAACCGCGCTCTCGGCTGTCGGCACAGAGCCTGATGTGGGGCTCCAACTCATGAAACCACGAGATCCCGACCTAAGCTGAAAAACGAGTCAGTTGCTTAGCTGACTGCACCACCCAGGCACCCCCAAAATATAGTTTTTTAATAGACTGAAATATTTGCAGAATTATATTTCGAACAATGTCTTGATCACTAACATTTTCAATGGGAGCTAAGCAGGTAACTTTGAACATGGGCGCGAGCAAGTTTATATTCCGAGAAGCCCACTTAGCTCACCTTTGTGCTGGTTCTACTCACTAGCTGTTCAGGTGTTGCTACATGTTGTTAATTTGTTGTTACAGGTTTCTTAATCATTGCTATAGCCAATTCAAATACTAAACTTTTAGCATATTGTCTGTCATATTTTTCAGACAGGAACTTTCACCTTTAGAAAATTTAAGATGGTTGCCAAACTTTACCCAACTATGTAGTCGTGAATTCAGGATGAAGACAAAGATCTCCATACAACTATTTCCACACTTCCTCCTCTTATGTAATATCTCTCTTAAGTATCAAAAAATGTTAATTAACATTAGATACAGAAATCAAAGTGGCATAGAGAATTATAGGCATGGGATATATGAAAGTGTAATTCACATGTTATTCCTATTAAATATTGAGTAAAATATAATATTGTTGCAATGTCGAGAACTGAAAAAGGCTCTCATAAAAATGAAAAAAAATCCCCACTAGTCACAGAAGAATCATTCCAAAAAGTTTCCCCTGGCACATTTTTATCCCTTGTGTATATTTCGTTGTATCAAACAGAGGCTTTCAAAATGGTAACTTTGTCCATTCTTTCTAAAGAATCTCCCAAAGCACCTAAAGATGCTTACATGCTTGAATTCTAATTGTTGGGAAAGATGTGGTCTCTTGAATCTTTTGTTATCACTTTCCTCTTAACTGTTTTTTCTTAAGAGCAGGTATTAACAGCCACACAAGGGGGAGGGGATAGTTATTTAAGGGCAGAATGTGATATGGGTAAGCAAGGGGGAAAGAAACGGAGGTTGCATTTTAGAGAATTTTAATTATTGTAAATGTACTTCCTTTTCACCGTCTTCAACTACCTTTCCTACTTCAGTACCTCTTGTAGAACATAGATACAATATTCAAAAGAACTAAAAGAAGTAGAAATCAAGACAACCAATTTAGGAGCTAGTTCCACATCATAGAGTTAGGGAAATTATGAAAGGTAAATCATCACAGTGCAGAGACCCAAAGAGAAGAACTGAATTTGCTTTTTTGGTATTTGGAGCATCAGCTGTATAGACTATTCACTTAATGAACTTTCTGACCACAGGATCTACTCAAACAAAAGCTGCTATTTACAGACATGTCCTAATGTTATAAGCAACACCTTTTAGGCCCCTGGGAGTTGTTTTTATCACACATTTCCTCCAACCTTCTATTCGTAATGTCCAATCGGTCACTACACAGGTCTTCACTCTTAATAGCCTCACTGCTACCATAATCTTCACCACCACCCTCACCCTCTGCCCTGGACTTCTGGACACATGTTCTGATTATCCTACACTTCCAAATTTACTTTTACCCAATTGTTTTTAATTCCTCCCCCCCCCCCTTTTTTTTTTCTGGCCACAGCAACTTCTTTATAAATCAATTTATGTCACTTCCCTATTTAAATCTCTCAGTCACATCTCATTGCATTTAGATGGTCACAAAAACCCAGGTTATCAGATCTACCACTCAGACCTCATCTCGTCTTACATGGCAACTTGCTTACCAGACTCTGGCATTTGTTCATTTTCTTAAATTTTTCATGTTTTTGTCTGCTTTTGGGTCTTTTCTATTCCTCTCAGTCTCCAGCTAGCTAAGAATGTTCAGGTTTTAGATTAAATATTTACTTTATGCTTGAGATTTTGGCCAACCCCCTATTCTATTCAAAATTATTCTTCCTGTTATTCTCTTTTGTAAGAAAATATATTATATATTCCTTCATAGAACATAATACAAGTTTAAATTATATAATTACACATGTATTGATTTGGTTAATGACTGCCTCATTAACTAGGTTTTAAGCTGCAGGATCATTTCTGTCTTTTATACACAACATGGAGCAGTGTTTCGCACATAATGGGTTCTCAATAAGACATAATGATTTAAGTTTCTGATTGACCATTTCAGAGATATGATGGTAAAAATCAATCAGTCGCTTATTCAAACAAGCAACATACATTCATTCTGCATTTATCTGTACCAGAAATTCAAATGAGCATTTATAATATACAGCTTTAAAACAGTTACTCTCAGGGGGCCTGGGTGGCTCAGCTGGTTAAGTGGCCAACTTCAGCTCAGGTCATGATCTCATGGTTTGTGAGTTCGAGCCCTGCATCTGGCTCTGTGCTGACAGCTCAGAGTCTGGAGCCTGCTTCAGGTTCTGTGTCTCCCTCTCTCTCTGCCCCTCTTCTGCTTGTGCTCTGTCTCTCTCTCTCAAAAATAAATATTCAAAAAAACTTTAATAAATATAATAGTTACTCTCAAATCACACTTCCTCCTTAGAAATTTCTGATGTGTGGCTTTAGGAGGGAACCTGATAAAATGAAAACTTAAAAATATATGGTTTGGAAATTAACATGGTTCATAGAATCAAATAAGTAAATATTTCTGTTCCCTCTCTTTTGATCAGTTTAGACATCCAGCCTTTGGTAATCAAGGACACCTGGCTCAGAACTTCAGATAAAGAGGAGTGGATTAATTTTCATAAAAATATTCTACATGTCATCTCAATGAATTTGTCAGAAGAAGAGACAAAAACTATCATTAAACAACAAAAAAAAAAAAGAAAAAGAAAAGAAACATTGTCTAACTTTTACTTTGTACGGAGATGCCAGATCCAAAAATTTGCATTAATTTTATTTTTTTAATTTTTTTTAATCTTTATTTTTGAGACAGAGAGAGAGAGACAGAGTGTGTGTGGGGAAGGGGCAGAGAGAGAGAGGGAGACACAGAATCCAAAGCAGGCTCCAGGCTCCTAGCTGTCAGCACAGAGCCCGACGCAGGGCTCAAACCCACAAACCACGAGGTCATGACCTGAGTCGAAGTCAGAAGCTCAAACAACTGAGCCACCCAGGGGCCCCTAAAAATTTGCACTAATTTTAATAATAATATATGTTATTTAAGACACTCCTGCTATTATATGTAAGTGAAAATAGTTAAAGGTAACCAACATATTTCTCAAAATATTAATGATCACTTGTTGAGAACTTTGATTCAATCCAAACTTCTGGTCTTATATAAATGAAATATACTGATGTGTATATACTACAAGACATATGCGGATATACAATGATATGCAAAGTAGGTGACCAGTAAGCATATATTGCTATGGAATTTCCAAATTGAACAATTATTTTTAGTCATGGCAAATATGACTCAGTATATGGAAGAGGAGACAAGTCATTCACCCTAAAAGTGAGTTTATAATTCTCACCAGAGGTAGAGTAAAGCTAATGAATTAATTAAAAGTTATTTTTTTTGGATATGTCGGCTTTGAATATACTGGTTTGATGACTCTGAAAGGCAAAATTGACTTTTATTTAACAACAGAAGGAAAGATAAGAAAGGATTGATTTTTAATAACCCAGTGGATCTCCAAGTTTAACTGTTCTCTAAAAAAAAAATTGTAAAAGGACAAAACTAGATTTGGGGATTATAACATGGGTATCCTGTGTAATTCTAAGTTAATATAAAAAATAAACAAGAGTTTCAATTAAGCTTCCATGTCAAGCACACTTCTTTTCAAATTGAAGCTGGCTTCTCTCTAAGGAAAAAAATTAAAACAAATAGAGACTTTAGTTTGTCAGTTTAAACAAATGACGGTGCTGACATTTTCTTCAATGTTTGCCTCTTCTTTTTCTTTTTGAGAGCAATTTTGAAAGAATCAGAAAGTTCCTGTGTTCTTCAAACAATTATGATTTTTGATTAAAATATTTTAAAAAGATACAGAATATTTAGATTATAAACCATTGTATTGTGCAGTTAAAAGAATGATAGGTTTTGTTTTTTGCTACTCTTCAGATTTACTTTTTTAAATTGGAAATATTTTATACTGAATAATATTATAAGAACATAAACTCTCCCCTTAGAAACCACTCTGCAGTTCTTAAACAGCATGAAGTACTCTTCCTTAAAATACTATTTGTGCTCTTAAAAAAAAAATAAAAATGTTTGCAATAACATTGTCATAAAAAACATTGTTTTTAGCCTTAAGACATATAAAATACATTAGCATTCTGTTGCTTAGGGAAATTCTTAAGTTAGTGACCACTTTAATAAAGAAAACTTCTGGTTCATTACACATAGTGCCTAATTATGCTGAAACCAAGATCAAGTCTCTAATGAGAATGAAAGAACGATGAATAATATAATACTTCATCAAGTTAACATAAGAATAATTATATATTTCTTCAATTACTTCCCTCAAATTCTAAACTTTCTGAGGGTATGGACCATATCTATTATTGTATTGTATTGTATTGTATTGTATTGTATTGTATTTTTTTTTTAATTTTTTTAACGTTTATTTATTTTTGAGACAGAGAGAGACAGAGCATGAATGGGGGAGGGTCAGAGAGAGGGAGACACAGAATCTGAAACAGGCTCCAGGCTCTGAGCTGTCAGCACAGGAGCGTGATGCAGGGCTCGAACCCACGAGCTGTGAGATCATCGCCTGAGCCAAAGTCACATGCTTAACTGACTGAGCCACCCAGGTGTCCCTGTTATTTTAAACCACTATATAACCACTATCGAATAAAACATCTAGCACATTGTCAATATTCATTAAATACCTGTCTTGTGAATAAATACTATTTTAATAGTAGCATTCTATAATTACATGATTATATATAAACACATTCAATATTAATCATCAGTGAAACACACCCACTCAACCAAGTCTCAAAACCGTGGTCTCTTTTCAGTACAAATACTCCCACACATTCCATGTGATCTAAGGGGAATTGAGCCAGCAAATACTATTTCAATCACATAGTTCCATTGAAGAAATGTGAAAGAGGCTGACAGGAGGATGGTGCATACATGGAAAGGAAATGATGAGTAAGAATATACTGTGTTTTCCTCCAAGGTAGGGGCGCGCATCTCTCATTCATAACCATACGTACATCCTTCCTCCAAGCCAGTGCCAAGCTTAGTGCTGACATTTGAAAATCCACTTACAGAAAATAATGATGTGTACAGTATGGTATTATCAAATTCTAATTTATCCTGAGGGGTAGTAATGTAAAGAATACCATGGGCTGTGGTCTCATAGACTTGGACTCAATTCCTGATGCTTAAGATTGAGAAACCTAGCCTCAGTTTGCTTTTGTGTAAAATTCCAACAGCTCAGATCCCCATGTATATTTTTAGGGTTAAAGATAATATATGTGAAGCATATAGTAGAGAGTCTGGCCCATAGTTTCTATCTAATAAACAACAGCTATTATAATTATGTCTGTTTTCCTTTGGATCGCTGGATATGTGTACATATGAATGTCTAATTCGTATGGATGCAAAACTGTGGTGAAATATTCAAATGAATTCCATTTCCAATTTAAATAGATAATTTCAGCATAAATGCTGCCAGACCTTGCCTTTTGCAGCTGTTCTGTTTAAATAATTCACCTAGTCATCAGGTAAAAACACATACTCTGCATTAACGTTAAAGAAGTGCACAACAGTGAGCATCTTAATGAGTAAACTAACCTTTTACTCAGCCTCATTTTCTTGAGCCATTCATTTTAATCAAATATTACAGCCAACCACGGTGGGAATCTCTCACAGGGGTAATGTATTCAATGTGTACCTATGCTGCATATTAAAGGCTCACTAAGGATGTGCACATGACAAGGTAGAAAAATTCCCAGCCACGACTATAAGGATGACACAATTTTAATTAAAATAGCTGCATTTGAAGAGTATTTGACATTTGGAACCTCGATGGATGTAGATGACAAATAAAAAAAAAAATACTTTTTATCATGTGTATTATTATTTAAGTTGTGGCATTTAACCAGGTACATTATGTGAGAAAAGTAAAACCACAACAAATATGGCACAAAAACAGACACATAGACCAATGGAATAGAATAGAAACCCCAGAACTAGACCCACAAACGTATGGCCAACTCATCTTTGACAAAGCAGGAAAGAACATCCAATGGAAAAAAGACAGTCTCTTTAACAAATGGTGCTGGGAGAACTGGACAGCAACATGCAGAAGGTTGAAACTAGACCACTTTCTCACACCATTCACAAAAATAAACTCAAAATGGATAAAGGACATGAATGTGAGACAGGAAACCATCAAAACCCTAGAGGAGAAAGCAGGAAAAGACCTTTCTGACCTCAGCCGTAGCAATCTCTTACTCGGCACATCCCCAAAGGCAAGGGAATTAAAAGCAAAAGTGAATTACTGGGACCTTATGAAGATAAAAAGCTTCTGCACAGCAAAGGAAACAACCAACAAAACGAAAAGGCAACCAACGGAATGGGAAAAGATATTTGCAAATGACATATCGGACAAAGGGCTAGTCTCCAAAATCTATAAAGAGCTCACCAAACTCCACACCCGAAAAGCAAATAACCCAGTGAAGAAATGGGCAGAAAACATGAAGAGACACTTCTCTAAAGAAGACATCCGGATGGCCAACAGGCACATGAAAAGATGTTCAGCGTCGCTCCTTATCAGGGAAATACAAATCAAAACCACACTCAGATATCACCTCACGCCAGTCAGAGTGGCCAAAATGAACAAATCAGGAGACTCTAGATGCTGGAGAGGATGTGGAGAAACGGGAACCCTCTTGCACTGTTGGTGGGAATGCAAATTGGTGCAGCCGCTCTGGAAAGCAGTGTGGAGGTTCCTCAGAAAATTAAAAATAGACCTACCCTATGACCCAGCAATAGCACTGCTAGGAATTTATCCAAGGGACACAGGAGTACTGATGCATAGGGGCACTTGTACCCCAATGTTCATAGCAGCACTCTCAACAATAGCCAAATTATGGAAAGAGCCTAAATGTCCATCCACTGATGAATGGATAAAGAAATTGTGGTTTATATACACTATGGAATACTACGTGGCAATGAGAAAAAATGAAATATGGCCTTTTGTAGCAAGGTGGATGGAACTGGAGAGTGTGATGCTAAGTGAAATAAGCCATACAGAGAAAGACAGATACCATATGGTTTCACTCTTATGTGGATCCTGAGAAACTTAACAGGAACCCATGGGGGAGGGGAAGAAAAAAAAAAAAAAAGAGGTTAGAGTGGGAGAGAGCCAAAGCATAAGAGACTGTTGAGAACTGAGAGCAAACTGAGGGTTGATGGGGGGGTGGGAGGGAGGAGAGGGTGGGTGATGGGTATTGAGGAGGGCACCTTTTGGGATGAGCACTGGGTGTTGTATGGAAACCAATTTGACAATAAATTTCATATATAAATAAAAAAAACACAACAAATAAATACATTTGCAGCTAGTGTGTGAAGCTCTTACTACAAACTGCAAAAGTCAAACTTCGCCTCAGAATTTTAAAATAATTTTAGACATTATTATGCTTTGAATAAAACCAATATATTAAAAATCAACCAAATTCTTACTATTAATAGTAGATTCTTACTATTGATTACTTACTATTGAACTTAAGCATACGTATCAACAACTTTTTGAGTTGATAAGGTCACATGAGATAGTATCATTAACCAAAGCAACATAATAATATGAAAATATGAGATATTGCTTTGACAATCTCACAGGTTATTACTACTTTATACAAATCCACAAAAGGGGCAGATAACTTGAAGGAAGTCCAGAACGTATTTCGTACAGTCAAGATTAGCTCTCCTTGCTTGGGGCACCTGGGTGGCTCAGTAGGTTAAGTGTGCAACTTCAGCTTGGGTCAGGATCTCATGGTTTTTGAGTACGAGCCCCACATTGGGCTCTCTGGTGTCAGTGCAGAGCCCACATCAGATCCTCAGTCTCTGTCTCCCTGCCCCCCCCAACCTCTCTCTCTTGTGCGTGCTCTGTGTCTCTCTCTTTCAAAAATAAACATTAATTAAAAAAAAAGATTAGCTTTCTTCTGCTCTCTCAGTTATCCTTTCTTTTTAAGCTTAATCATATATATATTTCTTTATTCACTAAGTTTGACAATTTTGTCACTTTTATGTCTTTCTACTTCCTTTGTAAAAACCAAAACACGAAAAAAGAGTCCTTTCCTATTTTTTTTAAGATTTCTATCACAGGTAAATAGTATGGGCCCTGTTGGACACAATGATCTTGTTTAAGGTAAATGGTTACTTGAGGAGTAGATAGTGAACTGTGTCAGATCCCTGGATGTTATTATATTATGATGCTAGGTTAAGTATTTTTCTAATTCTTGCTGGCGATGTTGATTCCTTAGGTTTCAGTCAGTCTTTAAATTGCTTAATGTTCTAAAGACAATGCCCACTCTACCTCTCTCTTTTTTCTAGAGCACTAAAATCACATTTCCTTCCTCTCCAGCTGCTTAATTGTCCTCTGCACCCTATAAGAACACACCTGTATACTAAACACAGAATCTGTCTTATAAATCCATCCATCCATACATCTTTTAGATGGATGATAGGCCCCAGGAAAGGTAATCTTGTCTTTGGTCCATTTTGTTCTTTATCTAGACTCCTAGAACTTTGCAAATTTACAATAAAAGTGTGCTGAATGAGTGAACACATCACTTACTCTTCTCCAGTAAGACTGTTTTCTACCCCGATTGTTCCTTAGATATTTCATCTAGTCTTTTTCCTTAATTCATAACCCCTGAAAATAAATTGGCATGATTTGATTTTATATGTTTCACAGTACTCGGTCCCTAAGATTGTTATTTTTAATATCAGATGAATGTTTGCAATCTTAATATTTAGTGGGACTTACACATGAACTTTTAAGAGGTTAAAAAGGAAAAAAAGAGAAAACTGAAAGCAACATAACATATAGAAACACACACACACACACACACACACACACACACACACACACCCCTTTTAAACCAAAAATTGGTATTTATATTTCTAACCTGTTATCAGTTTCTTATTTTGCCGTTGTTTAGCTTAGATACGTCATACATTGTGACACTCTGGTCCTTATGTCCTTAATTCAGTGCTGCTCACATTAGAGTGTGCACAGGAGCTCCCTAGAGAGTTCAGGTTGGATTCCTGGGTGCCAATCTCAGAGATTCTTACAAGGGGGAGGACTGAGGGTTTTTAACTGTTATACTTTGAAACCTGCCTGAGATACAGTTAGGCAAATAAAAAGGCCATCATTACTTCATAGATTATATAAGTTTATAAACCATCTCAAGTATATGAATAAGTCATGGGATTCAAAAGGATTTAGTTTAAGAACACAGAAAAACCTGTGAGATGTTACCTCAAACCAATGCTGTAGGCACAGGCATAAATCATCACTAATCTACTGTAATAGCATAACGAGAATGTTGGCCACTCATGATCAAAAGCGGTGTACTTTAAGGAATATTTTGGAACTGGAGAGAGGTGCCTTCCGGTTAGTATGTGTAGAGGTAGGTGAGTAAATACATATGTTAGTATTTGAAACATTTCATAACAATTGTTACAATAAAGCACTTGTGAAATTATGATCATAAAATTGAAATGGGAAGATTTAATATCATTGAGAATCTACTTTGAAATGATTGTCTTGAAAAATGCTTAATGCTGATGAAGGAGACACTTAAAATTAGAAATGAACTTCAGGAAAATCACTGTTAATTCATTTCTAAGCTCATTTAATAATATTTTGGAAAATTGTGCTAAATGGGGTTCTTGAAGATTTTACAAATTTATGTCACTTTTTTATTAACAGAAGAGTGTTTTAACAATGGAAAAAGTAGATTTTTTTTTATAATTTCAGTGAATTTCAAAGAAATAACACTTGATTCGTTGGGTCCTTTGATATTAATGAAAAGGGAGCATTAAATAATGTTTCATCAGTGCTCATGATTCACTTAAATGTAAATACAAGTTTTCCACCATATAAACACCAAAATTACATTATAATGGATATGTCTTTAAACTAATTTAAAAAATCAGTTTATTGCAACAGAATATGAGTGTTTCCAGAAATACTATGAGTTTCTAACTATAAGAAAACACACAGGAAAATTACTGAGAAATAGGAATGAGCCATTGAGGTAACTATTTCAATACATAGTATTTTTGAAAGCATATCTGAATAAAAATTAAACTCTCCTTGCTTCTGAAAATAGCAAAGATGAAACAAATCAAGCATTAGTGAGTCAAGAAATTGGGCATGTTGCCATAGAAATCACACTACCCTACTTAACAAGAAAATGAGTGTAAATAAATTAATTGACATCTTCCATGAAATTTTTCTTCATCTGATTTAGGTCTCAGCTTAGCACTTTTGAATAGCTCCTTAAGAAGAAAGTGGATTTATTGAAGATATATTGTGTTTAGATTTTTTTTCTTGAGGGAATGGGTGAGAGCATGTCTTGCAATTTAAAGAAAAGGTTCAGACAAGCCACTTCTACATCTTTGACCGACAGGAGACTGCATGAATTTGCTCATCCTGCATTACCCAGAGAAACAGTAGAAGCACTGAATATGAACTGGCCAGTGTGGCTCACTGGATTAAGAACTGCCCTGGTTGCCAAAAACATCCTTTCCTGCCTTGCCTCAATACAAGAAAACCTAAACATTACCATCGCTTTTTTTGTTTTGCAATAATGGAAACCTGTGTACTTGTTTTACAAAGAACTTTTGCAAAGAACTTTCCAATATGCTATGTCATTTTATCACCAGAAAATCCTGTGAGTTAGAGAAGGCAATTTCTGTTCATATTCTAAAACTACTTGGGGAGATTACATGGCAGGGCCATAGAGTAAGCACAGAAGCCGGCTGTAGACCAGATCTAATTAGTGTATTTCTACCGACATGAGGAAATATTTCCAGAAGGCTTCTTTTAAGGTGGATATTTCCTGTGAGAATTAACATATTTAGAAATTGAATTAGATACGTATATATTTAGAAGACTGAGCAACTTTTATTTGTTCTATATAAAAAATTATATTTAGTTTCTCTTTAGTGTTTCGTGTCAACACCGAATTTCCACACTATGGATAAATCATCTCATAATATTAGGAGAATGAACAATAACAGAAAAGATGTGTTCTGGAAAACGGGAAAGTACTTGAAATTACCTCAAGCCCACAGTGACACCCATGAAGAGCTGCCTTTGTAGGTACGCTGAGTAGGTGACAAGCAGGGTGACAGGTCCAGATGAGGAACAGAGAAAGATTGAGACAGGAGTAAAACCGTCCCTTGTTTACAATGTTGTCCATGGGTATTGCTCAAAAATATATATTAATGACACCTTTACTTGGACTCAAAAATCAAATACCATGGTTATTTTAATTAAAATCATGGCTAATAATGTTCTATTATATTCATACAATAGGCATTTTTCATCATTACTGCAAGAGGCAAGCTGATGTTATGAAAGAAATATTCTATAGTAGGCACATCTGGCCAATTTAGTAGCTTGGTGGCATTATGTACATCATTTAGTCTGTCTGGGTCTCAATTTCCTTCTTTGTAATATGGGGAGAGCAATAACCATCTTATAGTTTATTGAAAATTAAATAGAACAATAAATGTAGAAGTGATTGCATACAATACATAAAGTATTATTATGAGAAAAAAAAGTACATTTGGATGACACCGTTTTCATGTCACCAATGACGTCGAAAAGAGTTGAGAGTTAGGGAAGGCATATGAAGAAGACTCAGTTGTGAATTTGGGTTTTTGGTTGTTTGTTTTTATGTTTTCTGCATTCAGGATCAAGCTGGTTGCTTTGAATTTTCTCAAGAAAATAATAAATCTGAGGAAGACACAGGGAGAGCTCTTACTCCCCGTTCAACATGTTTTTGAGATCATATCATAAGAGCCCATCTTTGAATCTTCTGAGAGATGAAAATGAGGTAGCTGGAAAAGTAATTCGAATGTGCCAAATGTTTAAATATTGATCTAAGGAATCTTCAACTCAATTATTGGTGCAATTGGCAAGTATGGCCCAAAATGGAACACACAATCAATTTTTCCTTCAGTAATTCTAGAAAGAGGCATATATTCTTTTCTTTATGTAAATTTTAAATATTTCAACTCTGAACTCCTCTGATGGTTATGTTAATAGACTTATCACTCAATATTTTTGTTCATAAAGTTCAGATATATCACTCTTATCACCATGGTTCCTCTCAATTATTTCTGGAACAATCATTCTTTTTGTTGACCTGTTGACTTTTTCCAACTTTGAAAAAAATATATATATATGGGTTTTGGAGATACATCAAATGTAAACATTATCTTTTTTTGTCTTTCTCTCAATTTCACCTCGTCCATTCTACCAGCTACATTTTTATTCCATTGTCATGATCATAAACATTTATATTCTTTCCAAAATAATAATAAATCTATAGTTCTTTGTCCATATGTTGGCCAAAAAAAAGTTGAAAACAATGAGGCTAAATTACAGTATTAAAAATGTACAAAATTTGATTAATGTGAACTCCGATGTGCTTCTTTATTATTTCAAAGACAATTTTCCCAGTCCACTAAAAGGAAAATATTTCTAGCATTAGAGGCCAATGATTTTTTTTTATATAGTTGAATAACTCTTTAAAATTATGTCTCACTTTTAATTCTGTTCAGACCTCAACTACAAAATTTAGTTTTTCTTTGAATTTTGAACTGGCATTTTTATTGTTTTGGTTGTTTAATCACGGATCACATTTTTCCCCATCACACATTTAACATTATCTGTTGAAGAAATAAATTTTCCTTCCTAACCCTGTCAGATTTCCTTCCTGAATCTGTTAGTCCTTAGAACCAGCTGTTTTGCAGTCTAGGCCTACCATGTCCTGGGTGCTTTGCGAGGTGGTATGGATTCAAGGGTACATAAGGACAGACACATGCCCTGCTTTCATCGTGATTTTATTTTGGGGGGGGAAAGAACTTGCTATATTGAGAAAAGCAGTTTAATTGGATGTATACCATGAAGGCATTTGCCACCACATTAAAAGTATTCCATCATGATCTGGGCCTTATGGGGTTCTTCCTAAGGGGTGGAGAACTGAGACTTTGTGTTTAACAACTGTGAACAACAGAAAGCTGTCTAGATCTAAGGAGTTCATTGTGGAAACATTAGTTCTAAAAGAGAAAACTATTACAGAAAAGGGACTCCTTACAGATATGCAGAAAAGAGGATTGCCTTGAAAGAGTGATAGTGACTGCCAGTCGTACGATTACATTAACTGTACTACGAGGAGGCATTTATACCTTCCTTCAAAAACTACTTTCGCAGAAAGGAAATTATTTGCATCACTTTTTTGTTTATGAGATGGTTTGTCTCATTGTTTTACCTACTACTATTCAAATGTGGTTCACAAACTGGTGTTGATTTTCAAGTAGGCAAACTTGATTAATGCCCACCAATAAGATAAATATAAAACTGGAGACGAAGTGGAAATTTTTGTGAAAATTTGACTTTGTCACAACGAATTTCTTGCATTTTATAAAAGTGTTGCTCTGTAAGACATCGGAAGTTACAAAAAAAAAAAAAAAAGGAAGAAAGAAAAGAAACACTAAGAAGCATTCCTATCCATAGATAGTTTGGGAAGTAGGCTGCTGCTCCTATATATAACCAAGAACACATTGAAACTGGACATAATACAAACCAAAGTTTTGTGGGTTCAAATCACTTTGATCAGAAACATATCGGATGCCTCAAATGGACACTCTGTAACTGCAGGCTTAGAACAAAGTTAAATACATCTTAATGCTAACTATCTGCTGGTGCTTTTGATTCGGCTGCATGGCCATGCCATCTAAATGTTAATGTTAAGTATTTACTGGCTTGTTTGGTTTCAATTCCATCACAGCCCAAGAAGCTCAGAAACAGACCAAGAAAAAATACAGTAAAACTTTGGTTTGGGAGCATAATTTGTTCTGGAAACATGCTTGTAATCCAAAGCGTTTGTATATCAAAGCGAATTTCCCCATAAGAAATAATGGAAATTCAGATGATTCGTTCCACAACCCCAAAATATTCATATAAAAATGATTACAATACTGTAATATAATACAAAATAATAAAGGAAATACAAAATATAAAGAAAATAAATTAACCTGAACATACCTTTATGATCTTCGTGGATGGTGTGAGGGAGACAAAAGAGAGGAGGGTTATTGTGTAGGAAGTTTTTCACTAACAGATGTTGACTACAGTACACTATTAATAAACTCCTGTCATATACTTTATTGAATGTAAGGCAGAAGAGGAAAGGGTCTATATCTGCAGGCAGCCTGACCTAAAATGAAGCAAAGCATTCCTAAGCTTCCTTTTGCATGGAAAAGCAAAGGACTGTCCGTAGGTGCTATGAAGTGAGAAAAAATACACTAGTGCCAGTTGCAGACACATTTCAACGTTCCGAAAAATCACTGATTTCTGCCAAACACCACTGTCTGAGACTGAGAATCTGAGCATGGGAGATGATCACCATAATCTCTCAGTGAGCGAGAGAGAGAAGAACCATTGGCTCAGCTGTGATCATGTGATGTTCGGCATCACGTACTGCTCGTACCACAAGACATCGCTCATTTATCAAGTTAAGGCTTATTAGAAATGTTTGCTTGTTTTGCGGGACACTTTCAGGACAAGTTACTCACAATCCAAGGTTTTACTGTACCTTAAATTTTAAGAAAAGCTTAATAAAAATACTTAACATATTGCTAAACTCATAAAATAACAAAGATGAATCAAAATTTACTCAAATTAATTCAAAACCTAAAAGGAAAGGTTTAGTGAGTGAGCTAAAGTTACAATATCCACCTGAGTTTTTGGTCACAAATAAATATCCTACCAGCTGGGCAATGTGAGTTACATAATTTATCTTATTCCACTCATTTGGCCACTAAGAAGTAAGAAATAATGTTTTGTAAGTGCTCCCTTATCTACAGTTGTTGATATAATTTTCTCTCCACCTATTTATCAATTTATTTTCAATTTTTGTCCTATTTGAGGTTTTTGTCTCACTATACTTTCATTATTAGTCTAAGATCTTTCGTTTCCTTTATGAACCTAAGCAGCATAAAAAATAACACTTCAATCATTTACTCCCCTCCTTGCTCAAGTGATACAGAAATTGCATATTTTTTTTTTACTATTTCTTGATATAATGGCAGCTATAGTTGTTGTTTAATGAACATAAAATTTCAGCTACCAATTTCGATGTTACCCCAGTTTACAACAAATAGGGTGAACCTGATTTGGAGTAACGTGTGCTTGATTTCCATTTCTGTTAAACTTCCAATTTAGAATTAAGAATACTGAATACTGTATTTATTGAATTCAAAGTCCAGCTGTTATGCTGAAATGACTAGCAGTTGTTTCCATAGTGATAGAAAGCATTTACCTTTCTCAACCTCAATATGATTACAGAACAATGGTTTATTTTCTGCTTCACAATTCATAGGACTGAGCACCAAATATGATTTGTTGGAAGTGTATTTTCTTCATTTGCTGTTAACAATCCCTTCTAGCATCGCTACTATACAGATCATATTCATTTTATTGTATTTATTGCATTCACATTCTATATTACAATCCAGTTTGTTAAGCTGCCTTGAATAGCTTATGATTTTGAACCTGTAATAATTCTAGTTTTATACCTTATGCACTAACTTGACTCTAAATTTTTCAATCTTATTTTTTTGTTGTTCTCAGAATTCTCTCAAAGGTGGCTGAAACATACAAAAGGAAAGAAAAACACATCTTCACAGTCATGTAGTATATACCTTAGCACAAAACAGAGTAGTCACCATTATTAATTATTGCTTTATTCACAATTACCATACAATTACAATTTACAACAAAATGTTTGATTGCATCTCAACTCATCTTCTGAGCTCCGTGTATTGTTTCCTTGATTTTGCCCTTCATTTTGGCTTTAGTGTATCTCAATTTTGCATTCTGGGTAAACTAATCTTCAGGAGCCCTAATGTTTTCTTCACCATTTTTTTTAATCTTCTTACATGTATTCCTTTTTATTCCTTCAGTTGCTTGACAGATACCAAATTGATCAAAAGACTTGAAGTCTAAACTCAGACACCCGTTTTCCCAACACGGAGAGGTCAGGCCCCACTTTCCAGAACCATAGAAAAAACATATGATTGGCACATGAAACAATAACTTCCTCCCAAGGCCCTTGGTGGAGTATGTTTGTGCAAGCCTTTCCCATGTAAATGTTTCTTTACTCTTCTTTTCCTTGTGAAAAATTTTTTTTGAGAATTTTATTGTTATTCTCTTAGAATAAGGACTAGTTGCTTTATACTTATAAACAGTTCTTTCTAGATTAATGAAATGGCCTGTAGATCTTTCCTGATCATTTTTTTCCCTACTTTGTAATACATCTGTTAGAGGTTGACCAGACTATTTCAAAAGACATCTGCATAGCAGCACTTTGAGCTCTTTGGAATTAAAATTAATGAGATTTTTAAAAATTATTATGAGTTGTGATTTCCTTCTCCATTTTCCCTCATTCACTTAATCAAAAATATATCTTTAAAACTTCTGAGAGGATTTTGTCAGAACTATTTCCTATAAGTAGTCTAGCATTCTTGTATTTGAAATTACATCACCTATACCAAAATATTGAGAAATGCGGATCTCACTTTTCCCTCCCTTCTTCTGTCACACTACTTTAGGCCAGCATTACATCACACTGTCTTTTTAAAGGACATTATTCTTCATTCTGTCTTCCTCCCCTTCGCCCTATAGAACAATATCAGAAAATTTATAACATTTTCTAAAATTTTAAGTAGAATTCCTCATTTCAGAAGGGTCGCTGTTTTTCTTTTTTTCTAAAAGTATAATTCATCTTGAAACATCCAAGGCAATTTCAAGACAATTTTTTCCAATGTCCAGATTTAAAATTCCTAGACTTCTCATAAGTTATCTACATGACGTCAGGCAAGGCCATAACGGTCCTATGGTGGAGTGCCCAGAGAAATATGATGTTTGGTCAGATAGGATCATAGATTTGTTCTATTCTTTTCAAAATTTGAAATGAAGACTGAACACAGTAAAGAGCAAAGCATGTATAAGAAACTCAGAACTAAAAAAATACTCAACACTGAAGAGCTAAAAGCTTTACCTCTAAGATGAGGAACAATACAAGGATGACCACCCTCACCAGTTTTATTCAGCATAGATAGTACTGGAAGTCCTAGACAGAGCAATTCAGCAAGAAAAAGAAATACAAGTCATCCAAATTGGAAAGGAAAAAGTAAAACAGTTTTAATTTGCAGATGACTTGATATTAAATACAAAAATCCGTAAAGATTACACAAACACACACACATACATGCGCGCACATACACACACCCACAAACTGCTAGAACTAATAATTGTATTCAGTAAAGTTGCAGATACAAAATCAATATACAAAAATCAGTTGTATTTCTATACACTGAAAATGAACTATAAGAAAGAGTGATTTAAAAAATAAACAATCCCATTCACAATTGCATCAAGAAGAATAAAATATTTAGGATAAATTTAACCAAAGATATAAAAACTATGGCGCTGATGAAAGAAACTGAGTAAGACACAAATGATGAAAGGGATCCTGTGCTCTTGCATTGGAAGAATTGATTTTATGAAGATGTCCATACTACTCAAAGTTATCTATAGATTCAATGAAATTCTTATCAAAATTTCAATGACACTTTTTACAAAATAAACAATCCTAAAACTTTTACGGAATCACAAAGACCCCCAATAACTAAAGCACTCTTGACAAAGAACAAAGCTGGGGGCATCACAGGCCTCGATTTCAAACTGTATTATGAACGTATAGTAACCAAACCAGATAATATTGGCATAAAAACAGGCACAAAGATTACGAGAAAAGAACTGAGACCCCAGAAATAAATGCATGCATACATGGTTAATTAATTTACAACAAAGGAGCTGAGAATATACAATGAGGAAGAACAGACTATTCTATAAATGGTGTTAGGAACACTGAGCAGCCACACCCAAAAGGTGAAACTGGACTGTTATCTTCCATCATGAACAAAAATCAACTCAAAATGGACTAAAGACTTGAATGTAAAACCGGAACCATAAAATTCAAAATGAAAATGGACTAAAGACATGATTGTAAACTGGGAACCATACAACTCCTAGAAGAAAAATCATAGGCTCTAACTTGTTGGTCTTGGTGATAAGTTTTTTGTTTTGACATCAAGAGCAAAGGCTACAAAAGCAAAAACAAAAACATACGATTGTATCCAAGTAAAAAGCAACTGCACACAATGGAAACAATCAACAAAATGAAAAGGCAACCTGTAGAATGGGATAAAATATTTACATGGTATATATTTAATAATGAGTTAGTATTCAAAATAAATAGAGAATTCATACAACTCAATAGCAACACACACACACACACACACACACACACACACACACACACCAAAAATCAATTGAAAAATGGACAGATGATCTGAAGACATATTTCTACAAAGAAGGCATGCAAATGACCAACACGTACAGGAGAAAGTACTCAGCATTACTAATCACGAGGGAAATGTGAATCAAAAACTACAAGGTTTACCATCAAAAAGACAAGAAAACAAGTGTTGACAAGGATGTGGGGGAAATAGAATCAATGTACACTATTAGTGGGAATTCAAATTGGTGCAGCAACTATAGAAAACATTATGAAGTCTCCTCAACAAAATTTTTAAAAATGTTTATTTATTTTTAGATAGAAAGAGAGAGAGTGGGTGAGGAGCAGAGAGAAAGAGAGAGAATCCCAGGCAGGCTCCTTGATGTCAGCATAGAGGTCCATGTGGGGCTTGATCTCATGAACTGTGTGATCATGACTAAACTGAAATCAAGAGTCAGCTGCTTAACCAACTGAGCCACCCAGGTGCCCCAAAAAACTTTTATAGTCTATTACATGATCCAGCAATCCCACTTTGTGTATATATCCAAAAGAAATAAAGACAGGATATTGAAAAGATATCTGTACTCCCATGTTTATTGCAGCATTATTGACAAAAGCCAAGATGTGAAAACAACCTAAACATTTGTCAATGGATGAATGGATAAAGACAATGATATATATATATATATATATATATATATATATATATATATATGCACTGTTTATAACTACAACAAAATACATATACATATATAAAATGGAGTATTATTTAGCCATGATTAAGAAGAAAATCTTGCCATTTACAACAGCATGCATGGGTCTTGAGGACATTAATGCTAAATGAAATAAACTGGACAGAGAAAGACAAATACCACATGGTGTCACTATATGTAGAAACTAAAAGAAAAAAAGAAGTCAAACTCATAGAGTAGAAAAGTGGTTGGCAAGGGGAAATAGGGAAAGTTTAATAAAAGGATACAAACTTTTAGATATAATAAAAAGGTCTGAGGGTCTTATGTAAAACATGGTGACTATAGTTGTTAACACTGTACTGTATAATTGAAATTTGCTAAATGGTAGAACTTAAAAATTCATACCCAAAATAAAAAAGATATCTGAGGTGATGAACATGTTAATTAATTAGATGGGAGAATGCTTTCACAGTGTATACATATATCAAATCACCACAACGTATATTTTAAATATCTTGACATTACTAAATCATACTTACATAAGGTGCACTTAAATAAAAAAAAAATATAAAGACTCCTGGAAATTAGTGTGTAAGAATGAACCCTAGGGAAAGGGTTTACTGTCTATCTTGTGTCCTCATATGTTTAAGATCCCAGAATAGAGCTTGATACATATTAAGTAGTCTATAAAATATCTCTTAAATTAAAAAATCTGAAGGAAAAATAGGTCCCATAAAGAGTAAAGCTTTCTTAGAACTCAGAATTTTACAATAAAAATTTTAAGAATTTTGGAGGCAATTGTAGGGACCAAGATTTTTTTTTAACCAAAACGAGGTCAGTCTTGCTTTAATATAGTAACATAAAATTTTGATATTGGCAAAATTATGCAACCCATATATATGTAATTTATTTATTCAAATATCCTTGATACATATACAACTACAAAGATTTAAAACCCATCTGGTTTTCATATTAATTCAAAAAACTTTTTAAATGAGAAAACACTAATCTGTTTGAAATGTACTGTTAGTCAATAATGCAAAATATGGGAAAGTTACATGAGATTTATGTTTCAGCTAGAATTACTAGGTTAAATAAAACAAATGTTTATGGAATAAGTATTTAAACTTTAGCAATGAGATCAGTTTTTTTTTGTTTGTTTAATAATTGGAAACAAACTATTTTTATGCTGAATAAGTACAGTAAATAAATATATATATATTTATAGTTATATGTATATGTATAGATACAGATATAGTTGATGATGATGATGATTTAATAGGAAAGATTTAGTGAGGCTATGTTACTTCCCTTGATGAAAACTGTTTTGCAGGCAATTTCAGGCTACTTAATTTAAACACTGAAAATCTCATTATGAATTTCAGCTTCAAGGATGTCATGGATGCCTCAGGCAGTCAGTGGTGCAAAGCAAAGTGAAATACTGTAATTGAAAACTATAAAGAAAACTCACATTTAGGTTGAGTTATTTTTCTGCATAATGTAAAAAATTACTTGTATAAAAAAGAATGGTTTAAGACATGGAGAACAGACTTACTGGATTTGCTGAATAAAAGGGCCTGTGGGGATATGTAGATGAGCTAGCATAGTTTTCAAGACCTGCCTGCACAAATTCAGAAATACATAAGAATTGCTTTTGCTACCCCAGATCTTTCCTAGTCATCATCACTACTAAATTTCACCATTTGTTTTGGAGACCATCAGTGCCCATAGTTAAGCCCTTTCCTTCTTGTCAGTATTATGTGTGTCAGATTTTTTCTGACTACAAATGCTATCTTCCTAAATTTTCAAAAAAACATTGTTAATTGCAAAATCATGTTTTCAATGAATACACTTGTTTTCAATGAATACACGTTTTCAATGAATACAATTAATATTCCATGTTACTCTTAGTCTCCTTTCTGTCCTTCCTTCCTGCCCCCCTTCCTACTCTCCTTCCCCAACTCTTTTTTCTTTTTTCCCTCTTTCCCTGCTAAAGATCAGTTATATCATATTCAGGTAATTATTGAACCATTAAAGTATAATATATTCAAAATAGAATACCTATAGGGTATAACGTAAATTAGTAAATACTATGAATTAGTGTTGGTTTAGAGAAATAATGGAAGGCTTCAAGGACGCAGAGATGTGAAACAATGTAACTCCTCCTCACAAATTTCACAGAAAACGTAGTGTTCTGAATGTAAAGAGAGAGGAGCATAGGGATAAAAAGAATGGAACACACTATCATCAGATCATGAGCAGGCTTCTCTACAACATTAGGTACAAAAGCTTGTTTTTCTCATTGTAATGAAGAAAATACTTGTAAAATATTCAAACCATTCAAACATTCTGGATTAAGAGAGATAATATATGCAAAGCTTTTAAAGAGGTGATTGATGCTCAGTAACATTCAGTAAACATTGTGTGCTCCCACAAAATGCTAATGAGAAATTTAAAGTTCTGTCTAAAAAAAAACACAAAAAACAAAAACCCATCTTCCCAATCCCATTATAAAAAAAAATTGGTTCATATTTCTGTATGAATATACTGAAATACATACACACACACACACACACACACACACACACACGTGTGTATCTTTCCCACAGAGCATCGTAGCATCCATTCTATATGCAGAACTATCAATCCATAATTTATTCTTTTACTCAAAATAATATATAGACATTTCAAATGTTAGGGTGTATTTACATGTATGTCAACATGTTCACATATCATTAACCAATCACTTACTGATAAATATCTGAATTACTTCCAATTTTTTACCATCTTAATCAATGACAAAATTGAAATTTCTACTATTATAAAAGACAATAACTTTTTTTAAAAGTTCTTAACTCCTTGAACACTTATATAATGAGGTAATGTACAGACTGTTTTCCTGGCTGTTGAATGACTGGTATAACTAAATTAGCTATTTTATTTTATTTTATTTTTTAATTTTAAATTTCATTTATTTATTTTGAGAAAGAAAGAGACAGCATGAGCAGGGAAGGGGAGAGAGAGAGGGAGAGAAAATCCCAAGCAGGATCCACGTTCAGCCCAGAGCCCGACGTGGGGCTTGAACTCACAAAACCATGAGATCATGACCTGAGCCAAAATTGAGAGTTGGGTGCTTAACCCTCTGAAGCCACCCAGGCGCTCCAATTAGCAATTTTAATATTAACACATATTATCAATCTAATCACTCATAGTGAGTAGCACCAATATATTTTCAAAAGGTTTCTCATCAATTTTCCCATTTTCTATCCTATTATTTTTTCTAATTATTTATATTTACATAATTATTCATTTCTAACTCATTTGTAAACACTCTTCCTATAGCAAGGATATTAGCCACAGCCTTCTAATTTTTTTTTAGTGTTCATTTATTTTTGTGAGAGACAGAGACAGAATGCAAGTGGGTTAGGGGCAGAGAGAGAGACAGAATCCGTAGCAGGCTCCAGCCTCCGAGCTCTCAGCACAGAGCCCAATGCAGGGCTCAAACTCAAGAGCTGTGAGATCATGACCTGAGCGCATCAGATGCTCAACTGACTGAGCCACCCAGTAGCTCCTAGTCGAGCTTTCTAAGGAGTGAACTGAATGCCAAGTCCCTTACGTCTCCTGCTGGCTGGTTAAAGACCGGGTCAGCTGCAGAGACAGTCCGTCACTTCCGGATGAATGTGAAGTCCTCTGTTTGTCCCAACTTGGCACATAAATCATTTTGTAAGTGTGTAGTGATGTGAAAAAGACTGAAAAGTACATCTTGCAACTGTATTTGCAAACAGGGCTTTTACTTTGTACTTTTTCATTTATTTACTTTATAAGATTTACTGGATGTTTTCCACTTTCTGTAGTTACATTTATCATCTTTCCCTTTATAATTTTAAAAAGTAGTAAGAGAGACTGGAGATCTAAGCCAAAAGTGTGTCAGTATGAAATAAGAGTAAAAAATAATAATAAAATAAAGAAGACAGCAGTGCCTAGGTGGCTCATCGGGTAAGTAACCAACTCTTAATTTCGGCTTAGGTCATAATCTTGAAGTTCATGAGTTCATGCCCTGCATCGGGCTCTGTGCTGACAGCGTGGAGCCTGCCTGGGATTGCGTCCCCCCTCCCCCTCCCCTTCATGTGCTGTCTCTATCTCTGAAAGTAAATAAATAAATAAACAAACAAGCAAACATTAAAAAAAAGAAGATATTGTTAGCAGTTACCATTTATTAAAGAAAGATCAAAAACACTAGAAGAATAAAGAGACAAGAGGGTTATGAAACCAAAACAAGAACACAGATTCAGATATTTTAAAGCAAATATGTACCTAAATATTATTAACTCCAATTGCAAATTCATACATAAATAATTTCATTTGTTCTTTCCATGTATAAGAAAGGCCAAGGTTCATCATCTGTTTATTCAAAAATACTTATTGAGTATTTTTCAGGCACTATTCTACATTCAAGAGTTCAGTCATAAAGAAAAGAAGCAAGCCTCTCATGAAACTTAAATTCTAGAAAATAAAGCCATATTATAAAAGGGTAATAAATAAAGTTTGAGATACATCAGATGGTGATGTGTTACGGGGGGGAAGGCAAGGAATGGGGTTATGGATAATTGGCAGAGTGTGGGAAGCAAGTGGGAAGGTCAGTTTTAAAAAGTGTGGTAAGGGGACATACATGCCCACACATTTGGTTAACAGAAGGTAGTCAGTGCCCTTGACAAAAAAAATGTATTATGTGTTGGTAGCTCAAGCCAAATGGCAGTGGGCTGAAAAAGTATAGTCAGAGAAACAGAGCAGGGAGAAAACTTGCTTCTAGAGTTGTAGTTCTGGAAAGGAGAGGGATGGCGAAAGAGATGAAAGGGATCGTAAGGCTGAGGAGAGGTCTTGTTTATTTCTATTTGAGCTTAATTTAGGAAAACATCAGCATGTTTCTGAACTGAGGAAAAAAGCCAGAGAATGAATAATTAATGCAAAGTGGACTCTGGATGCAATGTGAGAACACAGGATAAGGTACATTACCCTCTAACAGGAGGAAACTAGAGATAATGAAATGTGCATGCATAGGAAAGTATACGAGGTGGTTGCTGAAATAAGTAACTTAAAGAGAATGGCAAAGATTGAAAATATATCCTGAAGGGAATGAATGGATTATAGGGAGAATGAAAAAACTAAGATAAAATAAGATTCTAGTTGGCTCTAACACTACCTTTCATAATTATTACTACCTTTTCTTATTGAAGTAGATATTTTATTATTTATTCTGGAAACCTTGACTTAGTACTGTAAATTAGCAACCCAGTAATGTTAAAATGAATGAACAGAGGTGCCAGAAAGGTTCATTCAGTTAAGTATTTGACTCTTGATCTTAGCTCAGGTCTTGATCTCAGGGTCATGGGTTTGAGCCCTGCTTTGGGCTCTGCACTGGGGATGAAGCCTGCTTAAAAACAATTTAAGAAACAAAACAGATGAACATAAGGGAAGGTAAGCAGAAATAATATAAAGACAGGGAAGGGGACAAAACATAAGAGACTCTTAAACATAGAGAACAAACAGAGGGTTACTGGAGGGGTTGTGTAAGGGGCATGGGCTAAATGGGTAAGGGGTTGTGGGAGGGGGGATGGGCTAAATGGGTAAGGGGAATTAAGGAATCTACTCCTGAAATCATGGTTGGAATGTATGCTAACTTGGATGTAAATTAAACAATAAATTAATTAATAAAAAAATGAATGAGTGAATGAATGAATTACAGGGTAATGTGTAATGTAGTAACAGTGTGTATATAAAAGTCTCTTTGCCAAAGGCATTTTCCTACTATGAGGCTTTACATCAAAAAGAATGAAGACATTTTTGGACGAGATAAGTTATCTAAATGCTTCAGATCAACCACAGAATTTTTTCTCCTTTCTCCTGGAATACGTTAGGGAGTTTCCTGCCCCCAGCTCATTATGTTTCCATAAGCAACCTCTTCTTTTCTCCCCAGGAAATTAGAATATTGATATGATCTCCATGCTACTGGCCTCACTTCTCCCTAGTCCTCTCTTTCTCTGTCATCACTATTAGCGTTTTATAGGTCTTTGGCAGTAATTTCTTCTTGGATCTAGCCACATAGCTATCTGCTTTAAAATCTTTCCATTAGGCGAAAGATATAACAAACACCAGACTAAAGGGTAAATTCAGAGAAGACTGAATCTGGCCATAGGGCAAGCCAAACACATTCCAATTTTAGCAGTAATTAACCTAATATTTATACATCAATTTACCTAATATATAACATATTAATAGCATACAAGGCAAATATATCAATATAATAAAAATGCACTTACTATATCTATAGGTATATGTACTTTTATTCATCATTTTAACTTCAGTGCATAGTTTTGTTAGTTCTCAAGTCAAAGAAGATGCCAGGGGTTTGATAGATCTACAGTGTTACTTTTCCAATCACATTTCTTGTTCTCTCCAGTCATACAAAGAGGCCAAAATCTGTAGTATTTATATCTTTGTACATCATTGGGATAATAGATTATTTTTACATGTAGAAGGAATTAATAATACCATGTTTTTGTGTATTGTACCAGCATTTAATGGACTCTGTGTATTAAGCATAATTTTATTAAAAATTGGTTGAATAATTAGATCATTAGCGATTTTGTTTAAAATTTGTTTCTCCTAATCTGTGAAAATTGTCTTTGAACTTTAGAAAACAGATTCAAAATGAAATCAGTGTGTACAGCTTTGAAATTCAGCAAAAATAGAATAAGTTATTTACATTGGACTGATTTACAGAGATGCATATGACCATGTTTTATTATGTGCTCTTGGTAATTCTTATGCAGAGGAAATAGAATTACAGAGTGAGAAGCAATGTTTTTTCACTTGTTGATTTCCTACACCTGGACATCAATTCACATCAAAACTTAAAGATTCTTTGTATTGATTACAAGTAGTTTTTTACAAATTTACAACATGCCTTCACAGCTTCAATAAATTATTTATGAATTGATGCAGAAAAACAACATTTGTTTTAGTTTTGGCGGGGAAATAAGACTAGGGGGGAGGTATCTTATTTCCAAAATAGAGAGCCATATTTATTGCATTACAAGTAATGAAAAACAAAATGCTTAAACCTGCTGTTATCTTATAATAAGCCAATTATTAGACCATTATTGAATACTTAGCTATGTTTATGTCTGATTATCCAAGGTGCTGTGAAGGACCAAGTACATTATACAAACTTTGCTTTGAAGAAATCTGCACTCTTGGAATATATCAGTGAAAATGACAAAGATCTCTGTTCCTTTGCAACCTACATTCTAGTGAGCTGATGCACACAATAAAAAATATTTCTTTTAGTATTTTAGGAGGCAGTAAGTGCAATAAAAAATAAAAATGTAGAGTAGGTCCTGATAAAAGGAATTGGGGATGCTACAGTTGAGGATGGGGTTCGAGGGCAGTTGCAATTTGAAAAGTGTTTGTCAGGGTAGGAGGTGAAGTTTGAGTAAAGACTTAAAGGAAATGAAAGAGTAAGGTACATGGCTGTCAGGGGCGGGTTCCAGGAGAGGCAAGAGCCAGAACAAAGTCCAGAAGGCAAACACTACAAGAATCTTTCCAGAAACAAAAATACACTAGCAGCACAGCTAGGGCAGAGAGAGGAAGGAGAGTGGGAAGGGATGAGGGAAGAATGAGCTGGCTCACACAGGCCCTTCTAAGCCATGTAGCAAGTAAAATAGTGGCGCCCAAACGATTTTTCCACCAAGAACTATGAGTGTGAACTTGTTTGTAAATATGGTTTTTGCAAATGTCATTATGTTAAAGATTTTGAAATGAGATAATATTGGATCTAGCATGGACTCGAAACTCTAATGACTGGTGTCCTTTTAAGAAAAGAAGACTCGGGGTGCCTGGGTGGCTCAGTCAGTTGAATGTCCAAATTTGGCTCAGGTCATGATCCAGGGTCATGGGATCAAGCCGTGAGTACCACTCCATGCTGTATGTGTGGAGCCTGCTTAGGATCCTCCCTCTCTTTGTCTCAAATTAAAAGAAGGAGGAGGAGGAGGAGGGGGAAGAGGAGGAGGAGGAGGAGGAGGAGGAGGAAGAGGAAGAGATGAAGGAGGGAAGGAGGAAAAAGAGAAAGAGGAAGAAGAAGAGGAAGAAGAGGAAGAAGAAGAGGAAGAAGAAGAAGACAAAATTCAGTTCTACCATGTAACTGTGACCTTGACCAAAATACTTAACTTTTATAAACCTAGTTTTCCACAGGTATACAAAAAGTTAATTCCACAAAAGATATAGTATATGTAAATATAAAGTGCAGTTCTCTGATTATAGTGACTATGCAACAAATTATAGCTATTAATATTTCATTTTGAAATGTTGCTTGAGATTGAACCACCTAGAAAAATATGCAGCTGTCTCTAGGTTATCTGTAATATACACAACAATGGCATTTAAACCACTGAGGTGTTTCATCCTTTGCCCAGGTAACACATGTAGTAATTGAATATCCACTCTGTGCTAGGCACTAGTGATACAGGGGAAAGTAAGGGGCTCTGCCTTCCACTGGGGACCACCACAGTAAGCCATGGATTGCAGTAGCAATGGCAAGTGCTAAAACTAGCTTATGTGAAAGGCTTATTGGTGACACAAAGGACAAATCCACCTACATTACTGTGTTGAAATATTGAGAAAATTCTACTTCAAGGACAAAGAGAATTATGACCCCAAAATAAGTCAACAAAAGCCCCAATCAAGATTTCCACTATGAACTTCTATGACTGAATCTAATTTCTTGACAAATAATTAATTTAAATTTAATATTTCATATATATTTTAGTATATGCTATCACTCATGGTGATCCTTTTACCTAGAATGTCTTTACTTAGAATATCCAGAGCTCTGCTTGGTGCATCAATTAAAATCCCAGTCAGTGTTCTGGGTCTGGTGTAATCATCCTGTACTTCCAGAAGAATTGATTGTGCTACCTTTGGCTCTCCAAAGCATTGCCATAATTGAAGCTATAATAACATAATAGTTTTCATGGTTTACACATCTGGATACTCTCTACTGTTTTTTTTTTTTAAATACTCCTGTTTGTTCCCGCAGCACTTTTATTTTAAACATGTAAAAACAATACATTTCTGATGAAGTGAGAACACTGGAGATTTTGTTTTTCAATAGAGGAACTGCAAAGCCATGATAGCAAGTCTGCACAAATACAGCATTGTTTATATGCAGAATACTATAAAAAATCCTTCAATTGTATTCCTTATGATATTGAATATTCATTCATTCAAGACTGACCTCGCATACTAGAATTTGATAAAGTGGTTTATAAATTTTGAAATAAAAATGTAAATTTTTGAAATTCCTGAAATAAAAATTAAAATGTGATTACTGCCATTTGGTAACTATACTGATAGACTGCACATATTTGAAAAAGTTGACTTATTGGTTTGGAGGTGATGCCCAAGTTAATACTCAGTTAATTATCGTATTTATGTAACTGAGATAACCTTATTCTCTAGTTAATTGAAAAAAATGTTTTAGCATATTATTAAAACATATTTCTTGTAAAACAATATGTGGTAAATTCCAAAGTGTAACTGAAGAGAGTCTAATGAAGATACAAATACCAAAAGTGTTTCCAGGTTACTAGAACCAGCAAGATGTGGTGAAGTATCAAAGAAGCATTAACAGTGAGAGAGCATTATTTCTCCTAATCCTGAGTTTTAAAATAACCACATTGGGGGGGGGGGTGTGGCCTTGGGTAGAGAACTGTAGCAATTATCAAACTGTTGCCTGGAAGAAAGGGAGTGGGAGAATAAACCCACTGATAGTTTTATCTTCTTCCTTTTGGTCTCTTGCCAATGTTTCCTTTGGCCAAACTCAACTGGAAGGCAAGAAGCAAAGTACCTCTGGTGATGCAGTCCATGAACAACCTCTGGAGGCCCCGAGCACAGGAGGAAGAAGAAAGCAGCTCTATAAGGGCAAAGAAAACCACCCAGCAGATATTTTGACTGTAAATCTTATTAAGTAATTAAATCCAAAGAGTGTGTTCTTACTATCAATCTTCCAAAAATAACCATACATTTTAAGATAATACACCCAGTGTACTAAAAGTATAGTCACAGACTCCTGGTATCTAGCAGACATTCAGGGGATCCGTGAGGGCAAAACAATCTTTATAATTATATTAAGTCTCTATTTACCTTTAATTGTGTTTGTATTGGCACTGATGATACAAAAGCAATGGTGCTAATACCTTCACATAAATCAAGGCAGAGGCACCAAACTGCAGGAGTAGCCATTGTATTCTTCACTGTTCTTCCAAAAGGAAGGAGTTCTCTTTAGAATGTCCTTCATTAAGCAATAAAAGTTCTTAATTTCATTAATCTTAACCTCTGATTACATATCTTTTTAATGACAAATAGGAAGTACCCATACAAAATTTCTGCTTCATTTGTTCTCTGAGGCAAAGGCGTTTTGATTGAGCGGTGAACTGAACTAGCCATTATTCTAAGAAAACTATTTTTTTACTTTAAAGAAAAACTGACAAAGTATCTGGAATTTACTAGATATTTTTTCAAGACATGAATGAAGTTAACCTGGTATTTAAGGGGAAAAAAGCTGGACAGCATTTACTGATGAGCATAAAATTCAATCTTTTAAGTAAAAATTTTGCAAAATATTTATCCAATACCAGGACAGTGATAGCCTCCTAATACTTAACGACTTTTTAAAGTAAATTTTGGAGGTGAAAGTGGCATAAGATCTTTTGATATTGTATAACTAAATCTGTCAACATTGGTAAGTTCTTTTTTTTTTTTTTTTTAATTTTTTTTCAACGTTTATTTATTTTTGGGACAGAGAGAGACAGAGCATGAACGGGGGAGGGGCAGAGAGAGAGGGAGACACAGAATCGGAAACAGGCTCCAGGCTCCGGGCCATCAGCCCAGAGCCTGACGCGGGGCTCGAACTCCCGGACCGCGAGATCGTGACCTGGCTGAAGTCGGACGCTTAACCAACTGCGCCACCCAGGCGCCCCGACATTGGTAAGTTCTATATAACTTAATGAACTAATATTTTCAAAATGAACATTGCATGACGTTACATGAAAATGGGTGTACAACTTATCTGAATGAAGAAAAAGATGGACCAATGGATTTAAATGAAACTGACTAGAAACTTTGGGTGATGTGATTTCCTATTCCATATTGAGAACAACTTTTAATAAAGTACCCCTTGACAAGTTTTGCTAGAGTCTCAAAGAATATCCACAATTATCTGAAAATCACTCCTTCAGACTTTCTCCATTCATCTCAATCAAAACAATATATTGCAACAGAAGCAGAGGTGTCATCTATTAAACCATACATTAAGATATTTATAAACTGAAAACCAATGATATTCTTCTCAGTAAATATTTTGGAAAACATAGCTGTTTTCTATAAAATACATTATTTAGGTTACTGGGCACAGGTTTTATTATAGTTCCTTTTAAGTGTACTAATACATGAGTATATTTGTCACGGTTTTATTTTCTAATATAATATCAAGATATACAACCTCCAATAAACCAAAGCCCTTCCAAGTTTTCAATAACATATGAAAGGTGTATCAAAGGGACCCCAGACCACAATGTTTAGAATAGCTTAACAAATGTTAAGGGTCTCTATAACAACATATTAAAACTTTTACTGTCATTTGCTAAAAAACATTCCTATTATAATTCTACATTTGTACATTTTATTAAAACAAAAATACAACCCTAATATAAGATTCTGTGTCTTTGGACAACAGTACATAAAGTTACATCTCAAAAATCACTGATGTATTTCACAGAAGTGCAGCTATTTGAAATTATGGACATATGTTTTATAAATAGCTTGGCATCTAAAACATAAAATCTATTCAATTAAATGGCCTACTATAAAGTTTATGAGAATTATAATTAAGAAGTAATTAAACCAGATATTGTTTCTCAAATAGTTACACACGATAAACACTTTTTACTATGTAATTTACAAGTAGTTAAGAGATAATACAATATTTTTCCCTAAGATTTTAAAGGGAAATTAACTTCAAACAATAACATCCTTTAAGATAAGAGGTATGTAACATTTATATATATTTTTAATCTCTAAAAGAACCAATTCTATGGGTTCCTAGGTGGGTCAGTTGGTTACGTGTCCAACTCTTAATCTTGGCTGAGGTCATGATCTCACAGTTCGTGAGATCAAGCCTGCATCTGGCTCTGTACTGACAGCATGCAACCTGCTTTGGATTCTCTCTGCCCTCCTCTGCTTGTGTTCTCTCTCTCAAAATAAATAAACGAACTTAAAAAAATAAATAAAAGAACCAACTCTAGATGATTAAATTTTAGAAGGTATAGTTGGATTCTATGTTCAAAACTTTAGAAAATAAGGTAAATAGCATATATATACCATAAGTCATATGTATTCTAAATATTTTTATCAAATGGTCTGCAGACAACTTGATCTTTAATTTCATAATTCTATGTTTATTTTCACACCCAAATTATGACATTTATCATTAATTTTCTAGAGAGAAAAATTTTAATATTATTCCTTATATAATTAGGAAGAACTCAAGTGATTGTGGCTAGAATAAATAAGTCAATTTATTCTAGACTTGTATATGCCTGGAGAGCCTATGGGATTAAATACATGAAAAAGGATAAAATATGTTCCTGAGAGAGTATGGAAGGGAGGGTAAATTTATAATTCAACTCAGCAATAATAGATTTGTATTAGTTTTGTATTAACATGTTAAGAAGAAAGCTCTTCAAGCTGAAATGAAAGGATGTTCATTAACAACATGGAATCATATAAATGTGTAATAACTCATTAGTAAAGGGAAATTTATAGCCAATGTCAGATGTTCTAATGTTGTAATGGTGGGGTACATAATATCTTTCAATTCTATTTTTATAACAAGTTAAACATGTATAAAATTTATGTATTAAATATTCAAATAATTCTATGTATTAAAATGTATTAAAATAACCATAATCATGAAAATATGCTATTGGGTTTGCAATATGAAAAGATGTAAATTATAACATTAATAACCTAAAATATGTGTCAGGGTTTAGAAGGTAAAAATACAATGTTTTCATATGCTATTCAAGTCATGTTGCTATCACATTGAAATCAGATGTTATAACTATAAGATATTTTAGGTAACACTTATGGTAACTATAAAGGAAAAACCTGTAGTAGATACACAAAAGATTAAGAGAAAAGAATCAAAGAACACCATTATAAAAAGAATCACAATTATATAAACACAATTATAAAAAAAATCACAGAGAAAGAGAGTAAGAGAAGAAAGGAACAGACAAACCATAAAAGAGACAGAAAACATTAAACAAAATGTAAGTCCTTACTTATCAACAATTATTTTAAATGTAAATGGATTAAATTCTCAAAACAGAGAAAGTGGTGTGGCTGAACAGATAGCAAAAGAAGATCAAATGATATATTATATGCAAGAAAATCATTTTAGGGCCCCTCATGGGTCAGGTGGTTAAATGTCCAACTCTTGATTTCAGCTCAGGTCACGATCTCACAGTTTAGGAGTTCGAGCCCCACTTCGGGCTGTATGATGACAGTGTGAAACCTGCTTGAGACTTTTTGTCTCCCCCTGTCTCTGTCTCTCCCCCATTCACTTTCTATCTTTCTCTCTCAAAAATAACTAAGTAAACATTAAAAAAAAAAGAAATCATTTTAGCTTTAAGGACACATATAGGCTGAAAGTAAAGAGATAGAAAAAGATATCCTAAGCAAATGGCAATCAAATGAAAGCAGAGGTGGCTATATTTATATCAGACAACTTAGACTTAAAATAAGAAATTGTCACAAGAGACAAAGAAGGTCATTATATAATTATAAAGTCATCATTTTGTCAAAAAAGATAAAACAATTATAAATATTTATGCACCTAACATCAGAGGGCCTAATTATATAAAGCAAATACTAACAGAACTAAAAGGAGACATAAACAGCAATATAATAACAGTAGGGGACCTTAATAATCCACTCTCAACAATGGATAGACCATCTAGACATAAAATCAATAAGGAAACAGATTTGAGCAACAGTTTAGACCAAATGGAACTAAAAGACACATACAGAACATTTCATCCAGCAGCATCAAAATATAAATTCTTCTCAGGTACACACAGAACATTCTCCAGGATAGATCATATGTTAGGCCCCAAAACAAGATCTGACAAATTTAAGATTGAAATCATATCAATTATCTTTTCTGAATATAATACTATGTAACTACAGATCAATAACAGAAGGAAATTTGGAAAAATCACAAGTATGTGGAAATTAAACAGCACCCTCTTGAATACTCAATAGGTCAAAAAAGACCTCAAAGGAGAAATTAAAAACAAAATACCTTGAATCAAATGAAAATGGAAAGACACCATACAAAAACTTTTGGGATACCACAAAAGCAGTTCTAAAAAGGAAGTTTATAGCCACAAACATGTATATGAAGAAAACAACACGCAAATAAATAACCTAACTTCACACCTAAAGTAACTAGAAAAGAAGAACAAAAGAAAAAGAATTAGCTAAAGAAAGGGAATAAAGATTAGAGTACAAATAAATGAAATAGACAACAGAAAACAATGGAAAAGATCAATGACAGTAAGAGCTGTTGTTTTTAAAAGGTAAACAAAATCGACCAACCCTTAGCTAGACTTATCAATTAAAAAGGAGAGGACTCAAATAAATGCAAGTATAAATGAAAAAGCAAACATTACAATTGATACAGCAGAAATAAAAAGGATAACAAGAGACTATTATAAACAATTATAAGCCAAGAACTTGGGCAACCAAAAATAAATGGATAAATTCCTACAAACATACAACTCATTAAGACTAAATCATGAAGAAATAGAAATTTTGAACAAATTAATAATGACTAAGGCCATCTAATCAGTAAAGAAAAAACTCCCAACAAAGAAAAACCCATGATCAGAGAGCTTCACTGGTGTATTCTATCAAATATTTAAATATGAAGTAATACTAATCTTTCTCAAATGCTTCCAAAAAAATTGAAGAGAAAAGAATACTTCCAAACTCATTTTATGAGGTCAGCATTATACTACTAATAAAACCAGATAAGGAAAGTATAAGAAAAGAAAACGACAGGCCAATATCCCTGATAACAGTAAGGCAAATATATTCAATGTAATACTAACAAACCAATTTTAGCAGTGTATTAAAAAGGATTATACCCCATGATCAAGTAGGATCAATTCCTGGTATGTAAGAATGATTCAACATGAGAAAAACAGTAAATGTGACATACCATATTAATAAATTGGAGGACTGAAATCACATGGTTAACTCAGTTGATGCAGAAAAAAAGCATTTGAAAAAATCCAAGATCTTTCCCGATAAAATCTCAAAAAAAAAAAAAAAAAAGGTAGAGAAGGAATCTACGTCAACATAATAAAGACCTTACATGACAAGCCTACAACTAACATCATACTCAACATCAAAACTCATCAACTAATGTCAAAAGTTTTCAGCTTTACTTCTTAGATCATAAATAAGACAAAGATGTCCATTCCTATCACTGCTACTCAACATAATATTGGAAGTCCTAGCCAGAACAATTAGGCATAAAAAAGAAATTAAAAATATCCAAACTGAAAAGGAGGAAGTAAAACTGTCTTGCAGATGACATGATACTATATACAGAAAACCCTAAAGTCTCCACCAAAAAAGCGTTGTTAGAATAATAATGTTCCATAAAATTGCAAGAAACAAAGAAATATACAAAAATTAGCTACATTTTTATAAATTAAGAATGAACTATCTCAAAAAGAGATTTAATAATAACATGAAAGACAAAACACATATAGAAATAAATTAATAAATTTAAATAATAGATAATGATTACTTAGTATTGAAATCAAAACTTTAAATAAATTTGAAAATTTTAAATAAATTTAGTTTTTTTTAATGTTTATTTATTTTTGAGAGAAAGAAACAGAGTGTGAGCAGGAGAGGGGCAGAGAGAGAGAGGGAGACACAGAATAGGAAGCAGGCTCCAGGCTCTGAGCCGTCAGGACAGAGCCCAACACGGGGCTTGAACCCATGAGCAGCGAGATCATAACCTGAGCCTAAGTTGGACACCCAACCAACTGAGCCACCCAGGTGCCCCAAAATTTTAAATAAGTATAACTGAGGAAATGAAACATCTGTACATTTTTCAGTACAGTTTTTACTTTAAGACATTGATGAAGTAAAAAAAAGACAAATAAATAAAAATTTTCCCATGTCCGTGGATCAGAAGAATAAATATTTGGACAATGTCCATACTACCCAAAGTCATCTTATAGAGTCAATATAGTCCTTATAAAAATTCCAATGGAATTTTTACAAATACATAAAAAATAATCCTAAAATTCATATTATCCATAAAAGACCCAAAATAGACAAAGAAATCTTAAAAGAAAAAGCTGGAGGCACCATACCTACTGATTTCAAATTATATTACAAAGCTATCATAATCAAAGCAGTATGGTTCTGGAAAAAAAATACATACATACATCAGTGGAACAGATCTTAGGTTCAAAGGTAGACCCACGCCTACACAGTCAACTAATATTTGACAAAGGAGCCAAGAATACTCAACAGGAGAAAGACAGTCTCTTCAATGTGTGGTGCTGGGAAAATTAAATATCCACATGCAAAAGAATGAAGATGGACCCTTATTTTATACCCTTCACAAAAGTTAAATCAGCATGGATTGAAGACTTGAATGTAAGACCTGAAACCATAAAACTCCTTTAAGAAAACATGGAAAAAAAAAAAAAACAAAAAAACACCTTTCCATTTTATTCACAATAATTTTTTGGATACGACAAAAACATAAGCAACAAAAGCAAAAGTAAGCAAAAGGGAGCTATGTCAAACTAAAATCCTTCTATATATCAAAGGAAAGAAATCAAAATGAAAAGGCAACGTACGGAACTGAAGAAAATACTTACAAGCTATATACCTGATAAGGAGTTAAAGTCCAAAATACATAAGGAATTCATACAACTCAATAGCAAAAAGTAAATAATCTGATTAAAATATGGGCAAATGATCTAAATAAATATTTTCCCAAAAGAACACACAAACTGTCAATAGGTGCATGAAAAGGTGCTCAACATCACTAATCATCGGAGAAATGCAAATCAAAACTGCAATTAGATATCACCTCACACCTGTTGCAATGGCTATTATCAAAAGGACAAGAGATAACAAATGTTGGCACAGATGTGGAGAAAGAGAACTTATAAATCACTGTTGAGGGGAAGGCAAATAGGTACAATAAATTTTGGAAAGCAGTATGGAGACTTCTTAAAAATATCAAAAATAGAATTTCCATATGATGCAGCAATCCCACTTCTCACTATACATCCAAAGACATATCTGCGTCTCATAGTTGTTGTGGCATTATTTACAATATTCAAGACCTGGAAACAACCTAAGTGTCTGTTGAAAGATAAATGGCTATATATAAATGGAATGTTATTCAGCCATTAAAAAATAAGAAAACCCTGCCATCTGCAACAGCAAAGATGAACCTATGAGCATTATACTAAGTGAGATAAGTTAGAGGAAGACAAATACTATAAAATCTTAATTCTATGTGCTATTTAAAAATGTTAAACTCACATTTAATGTTAAACAGAGTCGTATTGTGGTTGTCAGGGGCCGAGGAGTTGGGGAAAAGAAGAGGTGTTGGTCAGAGTGTACAAACTTTTTGTTATACAATAAATAATAAGGTCTGGTGTCTAACGTATAACTTGATGACCACAGTTAACAATAATGTATTGGATACTTGAAATTTGCCAAGAGAGTCGACCTTAATTGTTCTCACCACACATACATACAAAAGGTAACTATGTGAGATGATAGATGTATTAATTGACTGTCTTGTGATAATCAATTAATGGTATATAAGTATATCAAATAATCACATTGTATACCTTACATTTATACAATTTAATCTATCGATTATACCCCAATAAAGCTTAAAAAAATATAAACCACTATTCTATCAGATATTTCAAGAGACTGAAACAAAATTTTTCGTCAATATTACATTGTTTAAAAATTAATTTCTCTGAGAAATAGCCTAGAATATGACTGCAATTCTAAATTAGTTAATAATTATAAAACCACAACAGTAATTATATCTTAACACTATAGTCTCCATCACAAAAGTATTTGCCTATCATTTGTTATAAAAGAAACATTTTTTAATGACAGAGATGGTATTATAGTGAGCTTCCAAAAGAGGCATCCTCTTTTTCTTTTAATAATACCTTTATAATTCAAAAAGAATTTTTACAAATCTCAGAAGACAAGAGATAATTAAGACAGAGAACCTTTTACAAAGCATCCTCTGCAGAGGTTTGCAGATGTCAGAGATTAATCCTACCTAGTGGCATGATGAGAGGCTTGGTGACATCAAGGATGAAGGGATTTGCAACCCCCCCCCCCCCAATGTGGGCTCTACCTGTAACCATTATACATTTGTTAAAGGGAACAATTCTTCTTAATGAGAAAATGTGTTTGAAAAATACAGAGTTAAGATTTTTTATAAGCTTTTGGAAATTTTTGGTGTGATAATTCCTTGACTTGGGAATTTATATTAGGAATACATGTATGTATAATTAGGAATATATATATATATATGTGTGTGTGTGTGTGTGTGTGTGTATATATATATATACATATATATATGTACATATATGTATATATATAATCAGGAATATAATATAATATTACATTATATTATATTATAATTTAGCAGAACAATTGATTTGCTCCTGCTTAAGGGATAAAGTTTAGGAATATCCTCTTTCATTGGTATGTTGACAATTTCAATGGAAATCAAGATGTATCTATAATTTAAAAATATAAAAAAGGAAAAAGCCCTCTAAATATGAATAATTGAATAGGCACTGAAAGGTAATTATGCAACACATGGAGGAAATGTCTGGGTCTATTTGTACTGTTCAGGATTATTTAAGGCAAAATTGTTTGAGCCGGCTTGCAGGAGAAATTGCTGAAAATTGCAAATGCTGCCTAAAATCCTTTAATAATATTTTGTAAAAGCATGACTCAAATGCTGAAGATGACCTTTAGCACTTGCAAGTTGACCATTCTACTCTCACTGCCCTTGCCATTTCAAAGCTCTTCATTTTAAAATCTAAGACATTGCTTCAACATAAAATGCAACACTTTCAAATATCACTGGTACAAACACTACCTTACATCAGATATTACTTTATTTTCCAGATATTTCTACTTTAAAAAAAAACATTTCAGTATTACTTGACATTTAATATCTAAATGACTTATATAAAAAGGCAGCTGTGAACAAAAAATATTCCCCAAATATTCCTCCCTGTACCCAAAGGACTAGGAAGAGGAGAGCCTAGCGAGTGAGAAAAAAAAAATAGGGAATAATATCTCTACTCCAGTCAATCACACACACAAAAATGAAAACTGTGGTGACACTAACCCATGACAGCAAAGGCCAAGCGGGGAGGCCAGAATTTCCACCTATACCAGACTGTAGTGAGACAAACACCACCTCCTTTCCTTCCTGCTGCTTGGTGTCAGAAAAGTCCAAGTAGAGAGCCAAGGCTCACCACAAGCAGGAACCAGCTCCTCTCTCCCCATTCCTTCAACCCACAAGCAAAATCTGGAGGGACCATGTGGAAAGCCTAGACTTCTATTCCTATATGACAGTAACGAAGATTTCCTGCCTTTCCCTACTGAGGTTGTGTCAAAGGAGACTTACGAAGAGTCAGGGCTTTGAGCATCACCCAGTAAAAAAAGATTACCCCTATGGTGCCAACAGAAGCTAGGTGAGGAGCCAGAACACCTGTCTCCACCTGGCAGTAACAAAGCACCCTCCCCAATCCTTTTCCTGACAGTATAGTGTAAAAGGAAGCTAGCTGAAACAGAAAGTTTAAATAAGATCCACAGTTCTATAACATAATACCCCAAATGCGCAGAATTCAGTGGAATATACATATCACACCAAGAACCAATCAGTTGTCAAACTGAATGAAAAGCAAACATGCCAACACTGAGATGACAGAGCTGTCAGAATTATTTGACAAAGATTTTATTTATTTATTTTTATTAAAAAAATTTTTTTAATCTTTTTTTTTTATTTTTGAGAGAGAGACAGAGTGCGAGTGGAGGAGGAACCGAGAGAGGGAGACACAGAATCTGAAGCAGGCTCCAGGCTCTGAGCTGTCAGCACAGAGCCCGATGGGGGGCTTGAACTTATAAAATGTGAGATCATGACCCGAGCTGAAGTTGGATGCTTAACCAACTGAGCCATGCAGGCACCCCTGACAAAGATTTTAAAATATCAATCATAAAAATGCTCAAATGAGTATCTATATATCTATATCTATATCTATATCTATATACATAGATATATATGAAATGAATAAAAGTCTCTGAAAGAAACAGAGGATATAAAGAAGGATCTGATGGAAATTTCAGAACTAAAATTAATAAGTGAAATAAAAACTCAGAGCAAGGGCTTAGCAGAAGAATTAAGGGATCAAATGAAAGAATCAGTGAACTGCAATAAGAAAAACAATAAATTACTAAATCTAAACAAGAGAGAGTGAATATAGTAAGAAAAAAATTAACAGAGCCCAGGGATCAGTAGAATAATAATAAAATATGAACTATTTGTGTTACTGTAGTCCTTGAAGGAAAAGAGAAAAATGGAGCTTAAAAAGTATACAGTAATGATGCCTAAAAAATTCTCAACTTTGATCAAGCATAAATGTATAGATTCAGGAAGCTAAATCCTGAAACTAGAAAACCCCCCAAAAATCCACACCAAAACACAAATTATACAAACTTCTGAAGCCTAAAGATAAGGAGAGAGAAGTGACACCTTATCTAAAGGGGAAAAATAATTCAAAGAATTTCTTATCAGAAACTAAAAGGGGCAGAAAGAAGTGACACAAATATTTTAACATGCCAAGAGGAAAAGAAAAAACAAAACACAAAACTGTCAATCCGGAAACCTGTATCTAATGAAACTATCCTTCAGTATATAAGAAAAAATAAAGACAGATTCAGAAGAAGGGAAAATCAGGGAATTTGTCACCATCAGAATTACTCTAAAAGAATGGCTAGGGGCGCCTGGGTGGCGCAGTCGGTTAAGCGTCCGACTTCAGCCAGGTCACGATCTCGCGGTCCGTGAGTTCGAGCCCCGCGTCGGGCTCTGGGCTGATGGCTCAGAGCCTGGAACCTGTTTCCGATTCTGTGTCTCTCTCTCTCTCTCTGTCCTTCCCCCGCTCATGCTCTGTCTCTCTCTGTCCCAAAGGTAAATAAACGTTGAAAAAAAAAAAAAAAAAAAAGAAAAAAAAAATTAAAAAAAAATAAAAAAATAAAAAAAATAAAAGAATGGCTAAAGGAAGTTCTCTTAAGAAATGAAATAATGAATAAAAAGTTACATTAGCAAGAGAGAAAACTTCAGGCAATAATCTCAGGAACATCAAGAAGGAAGCAAAAAATGACCAGCAAAAATGTGAGTTAACATAATAGATGTTCCCTATCCTTTTCGGGATTCCACATCATGCTTGATTGCTATGGCAAAAATTATATTCCACCTAATATGATTCTAAACCACCTAATATCATTCTAGAGAAATATATTTAAGGTGGCTACATTAAAAATGAGGGAAACTAAGAAGAAGCAAAGAGACGCAACATTTCTACACTTCACTCTAATTGCTAAAATAACAGCACAAGTATATTGTGAACACTTACAATTATGTAATGTATTACTAAGTGTAACCATTAAAAAGTGCTACACAGGGGCGCCTGGGTGGCGCAGTCGGTTAAGCGTCAGACTTCAGCCAGGTCACGATCTCGTGGTCCTTGAGTTCGAGCCCCGCGTCAGGCTCTGGGCTGATGGCTCAGAGCCTGGAGCCTGTTTCCGATTCTGTGTCTCCCTCTCTCTCTGCCCCTTCCCCATTCATGCTCTGTCTCTCTCTGTCCCAAAAATAAATAAACGTTGAAAAAAAAAAAGTGCTACACAAAGAGATAGACATTATTGATAAATCAAAAGGAAATTCTAAAAAAAAATTAAGTAGGCTATAGGAATACAGGAAGAAGCTAAGAAGAAAAAAAACAAAGAGTACAAGAAAAAATTAAATAAACAGATATAAGCACTAACATATTAATTGTTATATTCAATGTAAATTGCCCAAATACACCTATTAAAAGACAGATGAGCAGAGCAAATTAAAAAAAAAAATTACTCAACTGTATGCCTACAAGAAATTCACTGTAATTATAGTCAATTTGAAAACAAAAGGACGGAAAAGATATATCATACAAACATTACTGAGGAGAGCTAGAGTAGTTAAATCCATATCAGCTAAAGTAGATTTCAAAGAAAATTACCAGAGATAAAAGGGGGAATTATATAATGATAAATGGGTCAATCTACCCAAAAGGCATTACGATATGAAATATGTATGCATAAAACAAGAGAGATTTAAAATATATGAAGTTACAATTGTGAAAACTGAAAAGAGAAATAGACAAATCCACAATTATTTTTGGAAATTTCTATATCTTTCTCTCAATAATTGATAGAACTACTAGGCAGAATATCAGGCAATGTATGAAGAAACTTAACAACATCATCAAGCAAAGAGATTTGACATTTATATGACACACCAAACAACAGCAAAATATATGTCCTTTTCAAGTGCCCACAGAACAGATAGCCAATTTATCTATATCCTGGATCATAACAAAATTTACTAATTTTTAAAATGCTTATTTATTTGAGAGAGAGAGAGAGAGAGAGAGAGAGAGAGAGAGAGAGAGAGCGTGCACGCACATCAGTAGGGGATGGGCAGACAGAAAGGGGACAAAGGATCTAAAGCAGGCTCTGTGCTCACAGCAGAGAGCCTGATATAGGGTTCAAACTCACAAACTACATGATCATGACTTGGCAAAGGTTGGATGACCAGCCAACTGTGCCATGCAGGTGACCCAAAATTTTATTAAATTTAAAGGCACTGTGATCTTACAGATAATGTATTTTCTGAAAACAATGGAACCTAATAGAAATCAACAGGGGAAAGATTATAGAAAAATCTTCAAATATTTGGAAGTAAAATAGCACAATTTAAATAATCCATGGGTCAAAGATGAATTTCCAAGGGAAAGCTAAAAACACATTGAGCTGAATGAAAAAGAAAATATATCAAAATTTGTGAAACACTGCTAAAATAATGCTGAAAGGGAAATTTATAGGACTATATATACATCTATTATAGAAGAGAATAATTACCAATTATCTGAGTTCCTAACTCAAAAACTTAGAAAAAAAAGAAAATAAACTTCATGAAGTGAAACAGAAATAATAACAAGAGAAGACATGAATGAAAATATAAATAGAAAAACAACTGAAAGAAAAGAGCTGATTCTTGAAAATATTAATAAAACTGATCAACTTCTTAAAACGTGATAAAAAAAAAGGAAAGAATAAATACAAATCACCAAGATTAGGAATGAAGGAGAATATGTTACTATTGTCCCCGCAGGTATCAAAATGATAAAAAGAGAAACACTAGGGGAACTTAATCATATTATGACATACCACCACGTATAAATAGGAAACCCAGTTAAAATAGACACCATTATAAAAGTAATAAGATGTGTAATTATTATATTTATAGGAATTATAAACTCTTCAGTATTATAAATATTAATGACATTGAATTCACAGTTTTAAAACTTTAAAAAATATATATCCAGGGGCACCTGGGTGGCTCAGTCGGTTAAGCGACCGACTTCGGCTCAGGTCATGATCTCACGGTCTGTGAGTTTGAGCCCTGCGTCAGGCTCTGTGCTGACCGCTCAGACCCTGGAGCCTGTTTCAAATTCAGTGTCTCCCTCTCTCTCTGACCCTCCCCCGTTCATGCTCTGTCTCTCTCTGTCTCAAAAATAAATAAGTAAAACTTAAAAAAAATTAAAAAAAATATATATCCAGGCCCAGCGGGTTCAGCGGGAAATTTTACTAAGCACATAAAGAAGAATTAACATAAAATTTACACAATTTCTATCAGAAAACAGAAAAGCAAACACTTCCCTATTTATTTCATGACTAATAATAGCCTGATATGAAAATTAAAGACAATAAAAAAGAAAATGAAAATGAAAACAAGTGTTGAATATTCTTCTAAATATACAAATATAAGTAAATGTAATATTTAACAAAATATTTGAAAGTATAATTAGCAATATATAAAAAGACATACGCCAGGACCAAGCAGTTTATTCCAGAGATGGAAGTTTTCTTCCATATTTGAAAATCAATGTAATCTGTAATATTAACTACAGAAGAATTACAGGATCATATGAATTGATATAGAAAAAAATAAAGCAATCAGCAAAATTTAACACACGTTCATGATTATATCTCTCAGAAAAATAAGAATATATGAATGGCTACCTTCACTTGATAAAGAGTATATACAGAAAACTTATACTCAATGTTGAAAGACTGCTCTCTTCCGAAACTGTAGAATGTAGTAAGAATGTGTACTCTCACATTTTTATTCAAAATAGTGTTGGACCCTCTAACCAGTGCAATACAAAAGACAAATAAATAAAATCCTACAGATGGGAAAAGAAGAATTAAACTATTTCTATTTGCAGATGACATGATTGTCTATGTAGGAAAGTTTTAAAAATTAAAACAATCATAACACCAATATATTATATCCTGAAGTAGTTAGCAAAGTTTTAGGATATAAATATTTGAAAACAATATTTCTATGTATTAGCTATGAATATGTAGATGCTAAAATTAAAACTGTAGTATGACTTAATCACTACACTAAGCTAACTAAACTAAACTAAAAATGGAAATACTTAGTTTTAAATCTAACAAAACATGTACTGGATTTCTCTGCTGATAAATACAAAACTGCTGATGAAGAAAAACTAAGATCTACGTAAATGGGGAGAGATGTCTTGTTTGTGAATAGAAGGGCTCAACATGATAAATATGTAAATGTTCCACAAGTTAATATACTGGTTTATCAAAATTCCTATCAAAATTCTGGCAAGATTTGTGGAGATATACACAGGATTGTTCTAAATTATATACATAACACAAGCTTTAGAATAGCTAAAACAATACTGACATAGAAGAATAAACTGGGAGGAATCAGTTTATCTGATTGAAACTATTATATAGCTATAGTAACAAAGACTGAGTGGAGGGATGGAACAATAAATCAATGAAACACGACAGAGAACCCAGAAATAAAGCTACACAAACATGTCCAACTGACTTTTAAACAAAGGTGAAAGGCAATTAGATGGAGAAAAGATAACCTTTTCAACAAATATTGCTGCAGCAATTGAACATCTATAGGCTACATAAATAAAGGAATTAATTTTTTTAATGTTTATTTTTTTTATTTTGAAAGAGACAAAGAGCATGCAAGCTGGGGAGGGGCAGAAAGAGAGAATCCCAAACAGGTTCCATGCCATTGACACAGAGCTCGATCTCATGAACTGAACCATGAGATCATGACCTGAGCTGAAATCAAGAGACAGTCACATAATCGACTGAGCCACCCAGGGACCCCTAAATGAATTGACTTTTACAAATTGACCTAAGTCTCACAGCTTCTATTAACATATTAACATATATTAACATATAATAACACACCTATATTAACATATAATGGATCACGGCTTAAATGTAAAACATAAAACAAGAAAACTTTAAATAAAGGCATAGGAACCTCCTGATATGAGATTAGAAAATGAGTTCTTAAATTTGACAACAAAAGCACAACCCATAAAGGAAAATTGATAAATTGGATCTCACTAAAATACACTTTTGTTCTGTGAAAGATTGTGTTAAAAGGATAAAAAGACACCCAGGGACTGGTAGAAATATTTGCAAACCACAAATCCAACAAAGGACTAAGTGTGTAGCATATATAAAGAACTCAAACTCACCAGTATAGAAACAATCCGATTAGAAAATATGCAAAACACATAAACAGACATTTCTCTGTAGAAGATATACAGAAAACGAATGAACATATGAGAGGTGATCAACATCATTAGCCATGATGCAAATTAAAATTACAATGAGATATCACTTCACACGTATTTAGAAAAGCTACAGACAAAATAATGAACACCAAATGCTGGTGAGAATGAGGAAGAAATAGAATACTCACACATTACAGGTGGGAATGTAAAATGGTCAAGCCACCCTAGAGATAAGTTTGGTATTATAACACTCAACATATAATTATCATACAACCCAACAATTGTAGTCTTGAGTGTTTACCCCAGAGAAATAAAAGCCTACCTTCACATACACACTGTACATTAATGTTTACAACAGCTTTATTCATAACAGCAAACAGTGGAAACAACTCAGATCTCCTTCAATGGGTAACTGGTTAAATAAACTGTGATATATCCATACCACTTAATATGACTCACCGATAAAAAAAAAAAGAGCCCACTATTGATACACACAGTAACTTGTATAAATCACAAGAGAATTATACCAAGTAAAAAAAATGCCAATCCCAACAGTTATTTACCATATGATTCCATTTATATTATTGAAGTGATAAAATTATTAAAATGGAGAAAAGATCAAGGGTTAATAGGGGATATAGAAATATGCAGGTATAAAAGTGCAATATAATGATCCTTGTCTTGATGGAAATATTCTGCAGTATGACTATATCAATGTCAATATCCTAATGAGATATTTATAAATTTCAAAGATGCTACAATTGGTGGGGACTGAGTAGAGGATACATGAATTGTCTCCCTACTATTTCTTATAACCACACGAAAATCTACAATGGTCTCAAAATACAATGTTTAATTTTAAAAAGTCTTTACCAAGAATCAGCACATGATTCATCTTAGTGAGTCTACATGATTCTAATTTTACAAGATGTTCACCTGAATACAACTGCAATCTAATTCATTACTTTAATTTTTTCAATTTACATCAAAGTTAATCAGAATGGCTAACATTATCAAATATAATTCATTATTTGTTACAGAATTTTCAGGCTTTTAAATATATACATATATATGTCATATATATATATATATGACATATATAATTTAATTGCACATATTACTGAATTTCTACAAAATTGTATTTTTATAAAATTGTGTTTTTACAGAATTCTCATGTAACTACCACTCTAAACAAAATATATCTCTCATCCTCAAAAATATTTTATGTAATTTAATATATATAAAACAAAATTTTAATTTCCCTTTTTTGGCATACCTTAAATTCCGTGCACTTAACTGCTAAATCTAGATGTGTTTGAGACTGATCAATGCATCTTAAATGTCAAATAGGGCCTATGATGGATGCACGAAAATCTGAAAGCCTAAGAAACCCAGCAAGTGAAAGATACTGTCGGAACCAATCCACAGATTTATCTTAATCTCTCTCATATTTTCTAGCATGTCTACTACTTGCATTGTAGTTTGGGCTTGGATTTATTTTTCTAATGCAATTTATACATTAAGAAATTCTATGTTTACCACGTTTGCGTGGTTTTGAAGCAGTAAATAAATACAAGAATGTTTACTTTCTTTTTAACTGTTTATTCATTTAAATTCTTCTGGGATGTACACTTTGATATAAATGTAAAAATCATAATATCATTAGAAATGATTAGCTGTATATATTCCTCTATGGTGAACACTAACATTTATTCTTCAGCATGTGGTAAGTAAATACTCTCCCAGTTACAATAATCATGGTATTTTCCAGTTAAACAATAAATTCTACTTCTATTCCTTTACTCTAATTTGAGACACAGTTCAAGTAAATCAGGTGAAATAAATATAATATATACTTTTGAAATATTCCAATCTCAACTTGGTAATAGTAAAGTATAAAACAGGATTTACTCTAACAATAGTATATATTAGCTTTTGATACCCACACACATATTATCTCTAAAAATTGTTTCTGAAATAATAATGACAAATAGTACAGTTTCCACATACATGGTTTTATTATGTAAAGATTCCAAATTATTAGCAGTGGGGACAAACTCTGATACAATATTCAGGCAGTATACTTTCCATAACAATAGTGTTAACTTAGAAATGCAATTCACTATGCTGTAAAATGTTTAATTTTCTTCTTTACCCACTTTATATATGAACCGGTTATTAATGTATAAGAATTTAAGGAATTTTTACTTCATATATGATTTACATTCAATATAATGTAAAGGAAAGTTCCATTTTTTTCATTTGCATTGTGCTGACTCAGGCAGTATTTGTTGTATTGTTTATATTCTTGCGCATGTGTGTGTGTGTGTGTGTGTGTGTGTATGTATTTCAAATTTTTCTTTTAATTTGAGTTTGTTAACATAGAGTGTAATATTGGTTTCAAGAGTAGAATTTAGTGGTTCATCACTTATATACAACAACCAATGCTCATCCCAACAACTGCCCTCCTTAATACCCATCATTCATTTAACCCATTAACCCATCCCCTGTCCACCTCCCCTCCAGCAACCCTCAGCTTACTATAGAGGGTTAAACCATAAGAGTTTCTCTTATGGTTTACCTCCGTTTTTTTTTAACTGAATTATTTGTTTTTTTTTGGTATTGAGTTTGAGAAGTTCTTTATAGATTTTGGATACTAACCCTTTATCCTATATGCCATTTTCAAATAGCTTCTCCCATTCTACAGGTTGCCTTTAGTTTTGTTGACTGTTTCTTTTGCTGTGCAGAAGACTTTTATCTTGATGAAGTCACAAAAGTTCATTTTTGCGTTTGTTTCCCTGTCTTCAGGGATGTGTCTGGTAAGAAGTCGCTATGGCTGATATCAAAGAGGTTTCTGCCCGTGTTCTCCTCTAGAATTTTGGTGGTTTCCTCTCTCACATTTAAGTCTTTCATCCATTTTGAATTTATTTTTGTATGTGGTGTAAAAGAGTGGTTTCACTCTTTTGCATGTTGCTGTCCAGTTTTCCAAACACCATTTGTCAAAGAGACTGTCTTTTTTCTATTGGATATCCTTTCCTGCTTGGCCGAAGATTAGTTGACTACATAGTTGTGGACCTATTTCTGGGTTCTCTAATCTGTTCTGTTGATCTATGTATCTGTTCTTGTGCCAGTACCATACCATCTTGAAGCTAGAGATTTGCAATATAGCTTAAGTCTGGAACTGTGATGCCTCTAGCTTTGCCTTTCTTTTCCAAGATTGCAAATTTTAGGATTGATTGTTCTAGCTCTGTGAAGAATGCTAATGTTATTTCAATAGATGAAATGTGTAGATTGCTTTGGGTAGTATAGAAATTTTAACAATATTTGTTCTTCCAATCAGGCAGAATTTGAATCAGCCTACCCCCTGTTTTAAATTAAGGACTCAGATAGTTTGTGTGTGTATGTGTGTGTGTGTGTGTGTGTGCGCGCGCATGTGTGTGTATGTGTGTGTGTGTGTGTGCGTGTGTGTGTGTATGTAAGTCAACACAAATATGGATCGTTATACTATTCTGTTCCCAAAAGCATAAAGAGAACAATATTTTAAAGTTAACAAAAATATCAGGACAATTTAATCTTCATGTGCATTACCTCAAGTGAGATATACTTTAATGTTAGTTTCAAAGTAGTTTGTATCAAAAAGATTAAGTAATTTTCATGCAAAAGCTTTAGATCTTTGAAAGTAATGGAATTAAAGATAAAAATAGAAAAGATACATAATACATTGCAGCACTTTTTCAAGAAATATTCCACATCTTCCAGGAAATATAAGAAGCTTATAAGAAGTGAACTCTTTAGGATATTAGAATATTAATCTTGCACAATAAGAAATAGACCATGAAAGGCACTACACCCATGCTCTCTCAGCCAACATCATGAAACAACAACTGAGACTAAGATATTTAAGTGCTTTTTTCATTTCAACAGCCAACAATTGTGGACTTCATTAGTCAAATCAAGATTCCCTGTTCCCAAAATTATTGGGCTTTCCAAGGCTCTTCATGAATACTTGTTGGGAGTTTATATGATCAAAAATACAAATAATGAGTCATTTTTACATATTACCAGGGTAAAAAGTAAATTTATTATTTTCAAAAGTCAAATTTATCCAAGATATAGTAATTTATTAAAATGGAAATTTAGGGGCACCTGGGTGGCTCAGTTGGTTAAACATCTGACTCTTGATTTCAGCTCAGGTCATGATCTCATGGTTCGTGAGTTTGAGCCTCATGTCAGTCTTCCTACTACCAGCGTGGAGCCTGCTTGGGATTCTCTCTCCTCTCTCTCTCTCTCTCTCTCTCTCTCTCTCTCTCTCTCTCTTATGTTTACTCTCCTGCTCACTCATGTTTACTCTCTCTCTGTCTCTCTCTCAACAAATAAATAAACTTTAAAAATAAGTAAAATAAAATAAAATATAATTATTTGAGATAAATTAACCTAATAATAATAAAGTTGATTGATTTTTCTAACTGCACCATGTAAAACTAATCAAATTACAACTTATTAGATGTCCTTTCAAATTTCCCCAAACCTAAACATATTCAACCATTTATTTATTCACACACATGACCCACAATGAAAGATAACTTACAACATCCAAAGGGATTAATTAAAGAAGGACAATATTTGGTACTGTAGCAACAAGAAAAACAAACCAGTTGGTAGAGTTAAGAACTCCATTCAGGCTTTATCTTGGCAAAGTTTTGAAGTGTATTTAATGAGTCTTTGCACTATTTCATAATCAGCCATCTCTCTATGGGAACTGTAATTGACAAGGTCCGTCATGCAAGGCCATATTACAAATATTAATCACTTTACACATACAGAAAACGCACTTGTATCTATTTGCACTATTTCAAGTTCCAAAACACTTATTTTTCCATTGAAGTAAATTTTCTTTTTGATGTTAGAATAGTTGTAAATGGGTGAAAAAGAATTTAAAAAGGGAACCTACAAATAACAATAAGGTTATTTCATTTCAAATGAAAGTTAGCATCTCTATGGAATGAGTAGCAGTTACAACAGTAGACAAGAGATGGACTATAGATGCTAAGAAGATGTCAACAAGGAAAGCACAAGACTCCAGATGTTCTTGTTATTAAAAAACAGATTGAGGGTTCACCATCTGCGATAGTCTGTTGCCAAGTACATCTTGTATATAGCCACTGATACTGGTTAAAATTAGGATCCATATTAATAAAGCGTCAAAACGGACCACATGGCAGACACTTTTCTGATATCAAGAGACCAGTTTAACTACAATTATCTGTAAGGTGCTGAATTCCTCTTGAGTAAAACTGTCACACTGGATCTCATGCATCCATTAGTGTATTCAAGCCACCTTTTAATTATTGCATAATCCATCTGAAAAGACTGGACCATGAGTCTTGGCTTTGAAAAACAGGATACAAATGTAATAAATAGGATAGAGACATGACTATGTCCATGAGAATGTTGAGTCTGATAAGTAAAAAAGCATATACATATACGTATACATATACATGTACATGTACATGTATATATATACATGTACATATACATATACATATACATATACATATACATATACATATACATACATACACATGGCAAAATCTAACTCCATGGCATACAGGCTATTTATATGAGTGAGGTAGTAATGACAACAAGAATAGCAACAGTAATTCAAACCCCCTCAGGTCATAGGTGTTCTTAGAATTTTTTCTTAGTGTCCCTGATAGTCAGAGACATGGTGTCACACATGCTTAACATCTTTCTTATAATCTTCCTGGATGCTTCCTTGTCCAGCCACTGCTACTCTTAGCCACTGCTTTTTGACCAGGCCCTGCATTGGCCTGTTAGGATTGTGGTCTCCCCAACCTTGGATACAACTCCATGACCTCTCTTGACAAAGTGGAAGCCACCACAGTCTCCCCTAGTGTTCAGTCACCACCTAACCAGTCTGCTCAACCTCCACCTCTTACTATAGAGGCACTTGAGATGTAAACTGACAAAACTGAGCCCTGTAATTATTGATGAGAATGGCTCTTCCTGCTTACAGTACACCAGAACAAAAAGGTTAATCTGAGTGCAAACATTCATAACAATGACCACTCGCATTTTATTTAAGGCTGATTTTTATTTGTCATGCAAACACAGATGCATTATATCCCAGAATACAGATACAAGTGAGGGGACAGATTCCCTGATGCCTCCTTAGCTTATCACGGAATGCAAAATAAGTCCTGTCAGCAACTCCATGCTGTCCAAACAGAGAAGGAGACTGCCAGGGAGGCAGAGTGCTGTGCAACGAATCTTACTATTCCATTAAGCAACACTCAAGGGTCTGCTTATGACCATTTAAGCAAATCCACATTAAGCTGCAGTAAGAAACTCCTTTGTTCTATTCCCAATACATGTCCAGTAATTTGGTTGGTACCACCTTCAGCTTCACTGCTATTTCTACAAATAATTCCACTTCAGATATTCTAATACTTCTATTATATGACATGAAGAACATATTTTCATATTAGAGAGATATTATCATTCCTTTTATGTCATTTCTAGATAGGGATAAAATAACTTAGAGGTCCTTTTATCCAAATATCAGCTTCTAAAGGGGGAGAGAAAAATCACTTGAGAGAGAGAAAGAGAGTGGCACAGAGAGAGAGAGAGAGAGAGAGAGCATGAGCAAGCAGGAAAGAGAGACAGAGGGGGAAAAAAGAGACTCTTTTTTCATTTTTTTAATATATGAAATTTATTGTCAAATTAGGTTCCATATAACACCCAGTGATCATCCCAAAAGATGCCCTCTTCAATGCCTATCACCTACTCTCCCCTCCATCCCACCCCCATCAACTTTCCGTTTGTTACCAGTTTTTAAGAGTCTCTTATGCTTTGGCTCTCTCCCACTCTAACCTCTTTTATTTTTATTACTTCCCCTCCCCCATGGGTTTCTGTTAAGTTTCTCAGGATCCACATAAGAGTGAAAACATATGGTATCTGTCTTTCTCTGTATGGCTTATTTCACTTAGCATCACACTCTCCAGTTCTATCCACGTTGCTACAAAGGGCCATATTTCATTCTTTCTCACTGCCACGTAGTACTCCATTGTGTATATAAACTACAATTTCTTTATCCATTCATCAGTTGATGGACATTTAGGCTTTTTCCACAATCTGGTTATTGTTGAGAATGCTGCTATAAACATTGGGGTACAAGTGCTCCTATGCATCAGTACTCCTGTATCCCTTAGGTAAATTCCTAGCAGTGCTACTGTTGGGTCATAGGGTAGGTCTATTTTAAATTTTCTGAGGAACCTCCACACTGCTTTCCAGAGTGGCTGCACCAGTTTGCACTGCCACCAACAGTGCAAGAGGGTTCCCATTTCTCCACATCCTCGCCAGCATCTATAGTCTCCTGATTTGTTCATTTTGGCCACTCTGACTGGCATGAGGTGATACCTGAGTGTGGTTTTGATTTGTATGTCCCTGATGAGGAGTGATGTTGAGAATCTTTTCATGTGCCTGTTGGCCATCCAGATGTCTTCTTCAGAGAAGTATCTATTCATGTTTTCTGCCCATTTCTTCACTGGATTATTTGTTTTTTGGGTGTGGAGTTTGGTGAGCTCTTTATAGATTTTGGATACTAGCCCTTTGTCCAATATGTCATTTGCAAATATCTTTTCCCATTCCGTTGGTTGCCTTTTAGTTTTGTTGGTTGTTTCCTTTGCTGTGCAGAAGTTTTTATCTTCGTAAGGTCCCAATAGTTCATTTTTGCTTTTAATTCCCTTACCTTTGGGGATGTGTCAAGTAAGAAATTGCTGTGGCTGAGGTCAGAGAGGTCTTTTCCTGCTTTCTCCTCTAGGGTTTGGATGGTTTCCTGTCTCACATTCAGGTCCTTTATCCATTTTGAGTTTATTTTTGTGAATGGTGAGAAATTGGTCTAGTTTCATTCTTCTGCATGTTGCTGTCCAGTTCTCCCAGCACCATTTGTTAAAGAGACTGTCTTTTTTCCATTGGGTATTCTTTCCTGCTTTGTCAAAGATGAGTTGGCCATACTTTTGTGGGTCTAGTTCTGGGGTTTCTATTCTATTACATTGGTCTATGTGTCTGTTTCTGTGCCAATACCATGCTGTCTCAATGATGACAGCTTTGTAGTAGAGGCTAAAGTCTGGGATTGTGATCCCTCCTGCTTTGGTCTTCTTCAAAATTACTTTGGCTATTCGGGACTTTTGTGGTTCCATATGAATTTTAGGATTGCTTGTTCTAGCTTCAAGAAGAATGCTGGTGCAATTTTGATTGGGATTGCATTGAATGTGTAGATTGCTTTGGGTAGTATTGACATTTTAACAATATTTATTCTTCCAACCCATGAGCATGGAATTTTTTTCTATTTCTTTATATCTTCTTCAATTTCCTTCATAAGCTTTCTATAGTTTTCAGCATACATATCTTAAACATCTTTGGTTACATTTATTCCTAGCTTTTTTATGCTTCTTGGTGCCACTGTTAATGGGATCAGTTTCTTTATTTGTCTTTCTGTTGCTTCATTATTAGTGTATAAGAATGCAACTGATTTCTGTACATTGATGTTGTATCCTTCAACTTTGCTGCATTCATGTATCAGTTCTAACAGACTTCTGGTGGAGTCTATCAGATTTTCCATGTATAATATCATGTCATGTACAAAAAGCGAAAGCTTGACTTCATCTTTGCCAATTTTGATGCCTTTGATTTCCTTTTGTTGTCTGACTGCTGATGCTAGAACTTCCAACACTATGTTAAACAACAGCGGTGAGAGTGGACATCCTTGTCGTGTTCCTGATCTCAGGGGGAAAGCTCTCAGTTTTCCCCATTGAGGATGATTTTGGCTGTGGGCTTTTCATAAATGGCTTTTATGATCTTTAAGTATGTTCCTTCTATCCCGACGTTCTCGAGGGTTTTTATTAAGAAAGGATGCTGAATTTTGTCAAATGCCTTTTCTGCATCGATTGACAGGATCATATGGTTCTTATCTTTTCTTTTATTAATGTGATGTATCACGTTGATTGATTTGCGAATGTTGAACCAGCCCTGCATCCCAGGAATGAATCCCACTTGATCATGGTGAATTATTCTTTTTATAAGCTGTTGAATTCGATTTACTAGTATCTTACTGAGAATTTTTGCATCCATATTCATCAGGGATATTGGCCTGTAGTTCTCTTTTTTTACTGGGTCTCTGTCTTGTTTAGGAATCAAAGTAATACTGGCTTCATAGAATGAGTCTGGAAGTTTTCCTTCCCTTTCTATTTCTTGGAATAGCTTGAGTAGGATAGGTATTATCTCTGCTTTAAATGTCTCGTAGAATTCCCCAGGGAAGCCATCCGGTCCTGGACTCTTATTTGTTGGGAGATTTTTGATAATTGATTCAATTTCTTCACTGGTTATGGGTCTGTTCAAGCTTTCTATTTCCTCCTGTTTGAGTTTTGGAAGTGTGTGGATATTTAGGAATTTGTCCATTTCTTCCAGGTTGTCCAATTTGTTGGCATATAATTTTTCATAGTATTCCCTGATAATTGCTTGTGTTTCTGAGGGACTGGTTGTAATAATTCCATTTTCATTCATGATTTTATCTATTTGGGTCATCTCCCTTTTCTTTTGGAAAAGCCTGGCTAGAGGTTTGTCAATTTTGTTTATTTTTTCAAAAAACCAGCTCTTGGTTTCTTTGATCTGCTCTACAGTTTTTTTAGGTTCTATATTGTTTATTTCTGCTCTGATCTTTATTATTTCTTTTCTTCTGCTGGGTTTGGAGTGTCTTTGCTGCTCTGTTTCTATTTCCTTTAGATGTGCTGTTAGATTTTGTATTTGGGATTTTTCTTGTTTCTTGAGATAGGCCTGGATTGCGATGTATTTTCCTCTCAGGACTGCCTTCGCTCCATCCCAAAGCATTTGGATTGTTGTACTTTCATTTTCGTTTGTTTCCATATATTTTTTAATTTCTTCTCTAATTGCCTGGTTGACCCATTCATTCTTTAGTAGGGTGTTCTTTAACTCCATCCTTTTGGAGGTTTTCCAGACTTTTTCCTGTGGTTGATTTCAAGCTTCATAGCATTGTGGTCTGAAAGTATGCATGGTATGATCCCAATTCTTGTATACTTATGAAGGGCTGTTTTGTGACTCAGTATGTGATCTATCTTGGAGAATGTTCCATGTGCACTTGAGAAGAAAGTATATTCTGTTGCACTGGGATGCAGACTTCTAAATATACCTGTCAAGTCCATCTGATCCAATGTATCATTTAGGGCCCTTGTTTCTTTATTGACTATGTTTCTAGATGATATATCCATTGTTGTAAGTGGGGTATTAAAATCCCCTGCAATTACCACATTCTTGTCAGTAATGTTGCTTATGTTTGTGAGTAATTGTTTTATATATTTGGGGGCTCCTGTATTTGGCGCGTAGACATTTATAATTGTTAGCTCTTCCAATACTTCAATTGGATAGAACCTGTGATTATTATATAATGCCCTTCTTCATCTCTTGTTACAACCTTTAATTTAAAGTCTAGTTTGTCTGATATAAGTATGGCTACTCCAGCTTTCTTTTGGCTTCCAGTAGCATGATAAATAGTTCTCCATCCCCTCACTCTCAATCTGAAGGTGTCCTCAGGTCTAAAATGAGTCTCTTGTAGACAGCAAATAGATGGGTCTTGTTTTTTTATCCATTCTGATGTCTTTTTGTTGGCGCATTTAGTCCATTTACATTCAGTGTTATTATAGAAAGATATGGGTTTAGAGTCATTGTGATGTCGGTAGGTTTCACGCTTGTAGCGATGTCTCTGGTACTTTGTCTCACAGGATCCCCCTTAGAATCTCTTGTAGGGCTGGTTTAGTGGTGACGAATTCCTTCAGTTTTTGTTTGTTTGGGAAGACCTTTATCTCTCCTTCTATTCTAAATGACAGACTTGCTGGATAGAGGATTCTCGGCTGCATTTTTTTTCTGTTCATCACATTGAAGATTTCCTGCCATTCCTTTCTGGCCTGCCAAGTTTCAGTAGAGAGATCAGTCACGAGTCTTATAAGTCTCCCTTTATATGTTAGAGCACGTTTATCTCTAACTGCTTTCAGAATTTTCTCTTTATCCTTGTATTTTGCCAGTTTCACTATGATATACCGTGCAGAAGATCGATTCAAGTTACGTCTGAAGGGAGTTCTCTGTGCCTCTTGGATTTCAATGCCTTTTTCCTTCCCCCGATCCGGGAAGTTCTCAGCTATGATTTCTTCAAGTACACCTTCAGCACCTTTCCCTCTCTCTTCGTCCTCTGGAATACCAATTATGCATAGATTATTTCTTTTTAGTACATCACTTAGTTCTCTAATTTTCCGCTCATACTCCTGGATTTTTATATCCCTCTTTTCCTCAGCTTCTTCTTTTTCCATAATTTTATCTTCTAGTTCACCTATTCTCTCCTCTGCCTCTTCAATCCGAGCCGTAGTTGTCTCCATTTTATTTTGCAGTTCATTGATAGCATTTTTTAGCTCCTCCTGGCTGTTCCTTAGTCCCTTGATCTCTGTAGCAAGAGATTCTCTGCTGTTCTTTATACTGTTTTCAAGCCCAGTGATTAATTTTATGACTATTATTCTAAAGTCACTTTCTGTTATATTGTTTAAATCCTTTTTGATCAGTTCATTAGCTGTTGTTATTTCCTGGAGATTCTTTTGAGGGGAATTCTTCTGTTTGGTCATTCTGGATAGTCCCTGGAGTGGTGCGGGACTGCGGGGGCACTACCCCTGTGCTGTCTTGAATAACTGGAGTTGGTGGGCGGGGCCGCAGTCAGCCCTGATGTCTGCCCCCAGCCCACTGCTGGGGCCACAGTCAGACTGGTGTGTGCCTTCTCTTCCCCTCTCCTAGGGGCGGGATTCACTGTGGGGTGGCGTGGCAGGTCTGGGGTACTTGCACATACCAGGCTTGTGATGCTGGGGATCTGGCGTACTAGCTGGGGTGGATTGGCAAGGTGCACAGGGGTGGGAGGGGCAGGTTCAGCTGGCTTTTCCTTCTCCTTCGGAGATCCGCTTCAGGAGGGGCCCTGCGGCACCAGGAGGGAGTCAGACCTGCCTGAGGGATGGATCCACAGAAGCATAGTGTTGGGTGTTTGAACAGTGCAAGCATGTTCCCTGACAGGAACTGGTTCCCTTTGGGATTTTGGATGGGGGATGGGCAAGGGAGATGGCGCTGGCAAGCGCCTTTGTTCCCCGCCAAGCTGCACTTTGTCATCCGGGGCTCAACAACTCTCCCTCCTCTTGTCCTCCAGCCCTCCCGTTCTCCGAGCAGATCTGTTAACTTATAACCTTCCAGATGTTAAGTCCCGCTTGCTGTCAGAACACACTCCTTCCGGCCCCTCTGCTTTTGCAAGCCAGAGTCGGGGCTCTGCTTGGCCAGCGGGCTGCTGCTCCTCCGCCCCAGCTCCCTCCCGCCAGTCTGTGGAGCGCGCACCACCTCTCTGCCGTTCCTACCCTCTTCCGTGGACCTCTTGTCTACGCTTGGCTCCGGAGAATCCATTCTGCTAGTCTTCTGGCGGTTTTCTGGGTGATTTAGGCAGGTATGGGTGGAATCTAAGTGATCAGCAGAACGCAGTGAGCCCAGCGTCCTCCTATGCCGCCATCTTCCCAGAAGCCCCCCAAAAAAGAGACTCTTAAGCAGGCTTCATGCTCAGTGCAGAGCCCAGTGTGGGGCTCAATCCCACTACACTGGGATTATTACCTTAGATGAAATCAAAAGTCAGACACTCAACTAACTGAACCACCCAGGCATTCCCCCTCCAAAATAATCACTCATATGGACTCAAGGAGTTTATAGACTTAGGGCAATTTCACACTCACGTTATAGATCTTATGTGATGGGATAAACTGTAGCCTCCAAAAACGTTGAGTTTCTAACTCCAAATATCTTACGTGAAACTTATTTGCAAATAGGGGCTTTGTAGATGATCAAGTCAAGATAAGGTCATTAGAGTTGCCCCAACCCAATATGGCTGGTATCTTTATAAGGGGGAAATTTGGAATACAGACCTGTATGTATAAAGAGAGGAGAGAACACTAAAGCTAGGAACTCTAAAAGCTAGGAAGAGCATAGAACAGACTCTATCCTACAGCCCTCAGAAGGAAATAATCCTTGAAGAACGAACAGGAGGAGGAGGAGGAGGAGGGGGAGGAGGAGGAGGAGAAGGATGACGATAATGGAGGAAGAGAAGAAGAAAACAATCCTGGTGATACAAGGATTTTATACTGGTAGCCTCCAAGATTATGAGGCAATTAATTTCTCTCGGTTAAGCAACCTGTGTATGGTATATTGTTACAACAGTCCCAGTAAACTCAAATTCTCTTTACTTGCTACCTCTGTTCTTCCCTACATAGCCACAGATGGGAACCTTTCTTCTGAAAGTATTCATCCTAGGAAATTTTTGTTAAATATGTCTTTATTTATTAAAAATTTTTAAGAGGGGCCACTGAGTGGCTCAGTCAATTGAGTGTCTGACTCTTGGTTTCAGCTCGGGTCATGACTCACACTTTGTGGATTTGAGCGCTGCATTGTTTGGCTCTGAGCTGACAGCACAGAGCCTGCTTGGGATTCTCTCTCCCTCTCTCTCTGCCCATTTCCTCTCTCTCTCTCTCTCTGTCTTTCTCTGTCTCCCACCCTCTCAAAATAAATAAAGAGAGTTTGCAATATCAATTAATTAACATATAAAATACAAACTAGTAAGATTTAATATGTTTCATAATTGAGTGTTACAATGGCAGAATGTTCTGGCAATTATTAAATCTGTAGAAAATAATTATGCCAGAATTTTCTTCAGTACTGTCCGAAGAATGGGTATTTCATTCAAGATGATATTTCTTGAATATATTTTTATACATGTATATCCCTAGAATAGATAATAAACAATTAAGTAGCCAACATTTACAATTCACTTTGCTTAATTTTAGAACATTAACTTTTTATAAGTTGCTATTTCATTGACAGCTAAAAATATCACATGTCACGTAGAAAAAAATGATTTTAGGAATACTCTCTTTCATGCCAGAAAGACTCCCACATACTAAATTAAAACTGATATCATTCTCAGCATAACAGACTCTTTTGAGTTTGGGCAGTTAAGGTAAATTCTCCAGGATTCAGTTCCTCCTGCAGAGATTCATAAAATAACTTTGATGGGTATTTAACAGTGAGGATCAGATTCTGTACTACTGAATTCACCCTGAAATCCTTGTCCTCATCATAGTAAAGAGAGCACAAATTTATGATTTATGTACAAAAGTGAATAATGAAATGTGGATAATACAGTATGGGTGATATCACATATTACATAATGGCATGTATATAACTAATATAATGTAACATAATATAATGTAACGTAATATGATATATTAGTACCAGACTATTTGGGAGCAAAAAGAAAAAAAACTGAAAATATGAAAAATGAAACTACATATTTAACATAAACAACAATAAAGCAGAAAGGAAACAATAATCTGGCAATCACCATGGACAAAGGTTTCATTGCATGTCCAGAGTAAGGTCATGGTTATATGAAGAAGCCAAAATACACAGAGCCCAGATCCCCAATAAGGATCTTTACTAACAACCTAATACTCTGTCAATAAGAGTGGCTCAGCTCACAAGCAATCATCGTGATCTCTACAAAGGCATTCTCAAAGATTTCTTAGCTGTGCTTGTTTAACTTCAATCTCCACAAGGGAATAAAAGAGAGAGAGAGAGAGACAGAGAGAATGAAATGGAGAAACAGGCTTTAGAATTAGCAAAACCTAACAAAGAGTCAGAAGGGTAATGAGCAGTATTGAATTAAATGAAAGCATAGTGGAAAATGTCTGTGTTGAAATACAAGTCATCTGCCTTATCAAGAATGTACCAGTATTATTGGTAGTAATTTGAAAGCAGCTATAATTTTAGTTAAACGCATCATCAGGAAATCACAACCTCCAGTAACCACAGCTACTTCATAGAATCAGAACAGTTCTTTCATACGTGAGGAAGTGTGCCAGTCAGTAGAACCGTACCACAGTGACCACTTAATTTTAATTTAACCTATTTTAAGATTCTCAAAAAGTTTAAACCTCTCATTTCTGTCATTACAATGGACTTCTGTGCCATTGTTACAGGGCAAAATCATTTGGAAGAGAGCTCTGAAGAGCACACTAAGGACAGAATTTCCTGGGCTCCAGCTCTATTTTTCCTGATATGTGTATTCTTTTCAAGGATACTACAAAAGTGGTATTTCAAATCCCTCTAGCAGCATCCACTGGAATCATCTGGGGCAGGCAGAATATGGTAGCTTTATGAATATTCATAGCAGCACATGGCCCATTATGATTCAGTGTGCTGTGCAAAATACAGCTGCTCTGCTCCAACCCCACCAGGAGAGCAGAGGGTACTTGTTTTAAGTGGTCCCCAAGGTCAAAAACTAGTTAGCAATTTCATAGTTAGAAAATTACCCATCTCGCTATACATGTTAAAAGCAGAGTATCTTTTAAAGCATTCAGAGATCTATAAATTGGCTTCTCTCTTTGCTACTAAAAGTGAACTATTTGAAGACTTATGAAAACAAAAATAGAATCTGTAGGAAATTTAGCTCCCTTCATGTCTTTATTTTATCTGTCCTATGTTTATTTTTGATGAACATGTACATGATGACAGATTCAGTGATTTTAGACTAGAAAAGATGCAATCTGTTAGGAATTTATTGTTAACAGTGAAATTCAATCATGCATCAGGGTACAGTGTGACCTAGTGGAAATATTACACTAAGAAACCGATAGTTTTCTTTATGGTTTATGTTTTTGCTTTTATTGAAGAAAGTTATGCTTTTACTTTCACTATGAGATAAAAAAAAAATATCCATGGCTAAATTTTTTAAAGACACGTATAACAGAATGAGAAATAACCCATAGTTTGGGAGGAAATGTTTATAAAAGACGTATCTGATAAAGGACTGTTATCCAACATACACACAGAATCTGAAACAAACAACCTAACTAAAAAGAAAAAACCGGGAAAAACCTGAACGGACACCTCATCAAAGAAAATATACAGATGACAAAAAAGCACATAAAAAGTTATTCAAATCATATGTCTTTAGGGAGTTGCAAATTTACACAATGAGATACCACTGCATATCTATTAGAATGACAAAACTCCAAAACCGTGACAACATGAAATGCTGGAGAAGATGTGGAACGGCAAGAACTATCATTCACTGGTGAGAAAAATGCACAATTGGTCCAGCCGCTTTAGAAAACCATTTGCAGTGTCTTGCAAAACAAAACCTATTCTTACCATACGACCTGGCAATCATAGCCCTTGATATTTCCCCAAATGAAACGAAAACTTACAGTCACATGAAAACCTGCATATAGTTGTTTATAGAAACTTCATTCACAATTGGCAAAACTTGGAAACAACCAAGATGCCCTTCAGTAGGTAAATGGATAAACTGTAGTACATCCAGACAATGGAATATATTCTGATTTTTCTTTTCTTTTTTCTTTAAATTTGAAATCTTTATAATCCCATTGCGCTTTCCTTTTTTTTTCAATATGTGAAATTTATTGTCAAATTGGTTTCCATACAACACCCAGTGCTCATCCCAAAAGGTGCCCTCCTCAGTACCCATCACCCACCCTCCCCTCCCTCCCACCCCCCATCAACCCTCAGTTTGTTCTCAGTTTTTAACAGTCTCTTATGCTTTGGCTCTCTCCCACTCTAACCTCTTTTTTTTTTTCCTTCCCCTCCCCCATGGGTTTCTGTTAAGTTTCTCAGGATCCACATAAGAGTGAAAACATATGGTATCTGTCTTTCTCTGTATGGCTATTTCACTTAGCATCACACTCTCCAGTTCCATCCACGTTGCTACAAAGGGCCATATTTCATTCTTTCTCATTGCCCTGTAGTACTCCATTGTGTATATAAACCACAATTTCTTTATCCATTCAAATATTCTGATTTTTCTTAAAGGAGCTATAAAGCAATGAAAAGACATGGAGGAAACTTTTAGTAAGCAAAACAATCCAATCTAAAAAGGCTATATACTGTATGATTCCAACATTATGACATTCTGGAAAAGGCAAGACAGTAAAACAGTAAAACAACAACAACAACAACAGTAAAACAAACAAACAACAACAAAAACAAAAACAAAAACAAAGGTTGTCAGGGGCTGAGGGCAGAGACAAAGGGCAGAGACAACAAAGTTTGTCAGGGGCTGAGGTGATTCACAGAGGATTTTTAGGGTAGTGAAAGTATTCAGTATGGTACTACAATTGTAGCTATATATCATTATGCATTTGTCAAACCCACAAAATATACAACACCAAGAGTAAACTCTAATGTGAACTATGGACTTTCGGCGATAAAAGCTGAGTCAATGTAGGTTCATCTACCGTAACAAACTTATAACTTTAGTGTAGGATGTCAATAGTGGGGGACGTTGTTCATGTGTGGGAACAGAGGGCAACATGGGAACTCTCTGTACTCTGCTAAATTTTGCCATGAACCTGAAACTGCTCTAAAAAATTAAATTCATTAGAAGAGAAAAAGAAACAGAAAGTATGAACCTGCCTTATACCCGAATATTTATATATATACTTTATAAGTGGTTCTCTCTTTCAAAAGGATTTGTACGAATGAAACCACAGAAGTCCTAGGAGGAAAAACAATGACGGAATTCTTCACTAAACTTATAGGAAAAGTCTTCCTAACAACAATTCAAATAAAGATGTGGTAAAAGATTGATATATCTGACTACATGATTTTTGAAATACATGCCTAAAACCACTATACGCAGAAAGAAAGAAAGAAAGAAAGAAAGAAAGAAAGAAAGAAAGAAAGAAAGAAAGAAAAGAGAAA
>NW_024412412.1:23830069-23867865 GCF_014898765.1 Herpailurus yagouaroundi | reverse complement strand
GTGACTCTAAAGAAATAGACTGTCTTATATATTGCTGGTGGAAATAATCATCAGCCCAAGAGTTTTGGAAGGAAATTTGTCAATCCCTACTGAAATGTATATAAATGATCTTGCTTTCTGACCCAGAATCCCACTTCTAGGAATCTACCCTAAATGTATGCATCCAACAGCATGACAATTATACATGGAAGACTATTTGTGTATTTTCTGTAATTGAAAAAGTTTGGAAACAAGCTAAAGGACCATACTTAGGAGAATGGCTGAATAAGTTATGTCGCATCCACACAATGGAGTGTTTAGTACCATACACAAGAATGAATATAAGTTCTATGTATTACCCTGGAGTGATTTGTAGGATATACTGGTAAGTAAAAAGCAAAATGCAAAAGCATTTACAGTGTGCTGCCTTTTATGTAAGAAAGAAGAGACTCATATGATTCCATTTATGTGAAGTGTCCAAATTGGTCAAATTTATAGAGATACACAGTAAATTACCAGCTGTCTGCAACTAGGGTAGAAAGAGTGAGGTGTGACTGCTAATGGGTAGAAGAGGATATTTAAGGGTGATGAAAGTGTTCTAATGTTAGATCATGAGGATGACTGCACATTTCTGCAAATACACTAAAGTCCTCTGAATGGTACAATTTGCAGAGGTGAACTTCATGACATATAAATTACGTACCGATAAGGCATTCGATTTTTTTTTAAAGGAAGAAAATCTAAAAGCACATACATATGTTTTATCATTGTGCCAAAGAAATACAGGGAGGATGACAATTAGCTATGGAGGGAAAGTACAAGAGAAAGGTCTGGAAAAGGGGAATAGGAACAGAATAGTAAGGAAGAGAGAGCAATCATACTTTTCTGAATAAACGTTTGTATAGTTTTGATTTTTGGAATGTGGTTCATATACCCCAAAAGTGATTAAACAATTAAAAGCAACCATGGGGCGCCTGGGTGGCGCAGTCGGTTAAGCGTCCGACTTCAGCCAGGTCAGGATCTCGCGGTCCGTGAGTTCGAGCCCCGCGTCAGGCTCTGGGCTGATGGCTCAGAGCCTGGAGCCTGTTTCCGATTCTGTGTCTCCCTCTCTCTATGCCCCTCCCCCGTTCATGCTCTGTCTCTCTCTGTCCCAAAAAATAAATAAACGTTGAAAAAAAAATTAAAAAAAAAAAAGCAACCATGATGTGTGGGAAATATACAATTAAATATAAACAAGAACAAATTAACTTCCCTGTATTACAAATGAAAAGCATAACCATACTGAAAACTCTGGGGAAAAAAGAAACTAGTTTAACTCCAGAAAGCACCGTATTGACTGGATATTTTTGCTAAAGACAAAAATGTAACTTTACATACATATAGTAAGTTATAGTTAATTTGTTTCTTACAGGGTTATGTGTAGGCAATTCTGAAACCACTTTATGTGTAGAGTACAATTAAACCAACAAGTAAATATAATGTAGATGCTGAGAGCTAGGTATTTCACTACTGAAGAAAGAAGTTACAAAACAAAGTTAGAGCAAAACATACAGTACTGATATCAGAAATATCAGAAAGAATTCTTGCTTTTTAATACACAGATACATAGATGCATGTAGCAACAAATATAATTGAATAACTGTGTATTCATATCCATACATATATTTGCTAGCCCTGCTCTCTGAGAGTGCTTGGAAGAATGGTACCCCAGGAGCAATGAGCATATTTAACACAGAGATCTTAGTTTCTAAATACTATTCTGCAATTAAACAAACAAACAAACAAACAAACAAAAAAGAGGCTTCTTGGAGGAGTGGTTGATCTGGAGCTAAGGGCGGGAAAATACAACTTAAGCCTAGAGTATCTTGTGGTTCCAGAAAGTAAAGAAGTACTCAGAAAAAGGTGAGGGAATGTCCAAAGGACATAAGAGCCAATGTGTCCCAAAATGGAGAACATTAAAGGGACACAACTATATTTGTAGATGATACTCCATGTAGAAAGCCCAAAAGACTCCACCAAAAAAACTGTTAGAACTGTTACACAAAATTCAACAAAGTTGCAGGAAATAAAATCAATGTACAGAAATCTGTTGCATTTCTATACACCAATAGTGAAGCAGCAGAAAGAGAAATCAAGGAATCAATCTCATTTATGATTTAAGCAAAAACCATTCGATACCTAGGAATAAGTCTAACCAAAAGGTAAAAATCTGTACTCTGAAAAACATAAAGCACAGATAAAGAAATGTAAGATGACACAAAGAAATGGGGGGAAAAAGCACTAGAAGAACAAATGTTGTTAAAATGTATGTACTTCCCAAAGCAATCCACACATTTAATGCAATCTTTATAAAAATTCCACTCCCATTTTTCACAGAGCTAGAACAAACAATTCTAAAATTTGTATGGAACCACAAAAGACCGTGAAGAGCCAAAGCAATCTTGAAAAAGAAAAGCAAGTCAGGAGCCATCACAATTCCGTACTTGAAGCTATATTACAAAGCTGTAGTGATCAAGACAGTATGGTACTGGTACAAAAATAAACACATAGATCAATGGAACAGAATAGAATACCCAGAAATGGACTTAAAACTATATGGTCACCTAGTCTTCAACATAGCAGGAAAGAATATCCAATAGAAAAAAAGACAGTTTCTTCAACAAATGGTGTTGGGAAAACTGGACAGCAACCTGCAGAAGAATGAAACTGGATGACTTTCTTACCTCATACACAAAAATAAATTCAAAATGGATGAAAGACCTAAATGTGAGACAGGAAATCATTAAAATTCTAGAGGAAAACACAGGCAGCAACCTCTTTGATGTCCACCATAGCAACTTCTTACTAGACATGTTTCCAGAAGCAAGAGACACAAGCGCAAAACTAAACTATATCAAGATAAAAAACCTTCTGCATAGTAAAGGAAAAAGTCAACAAAATTTAAAGCCAACAGACGGAATGGGAGAAGATATTTGAAAATGACTGATAAAGATGGCTGGTAGCCAATATCTAAAGAACTTTTAAGACTTAACACCCAAAAAACAAATAATCCAGTTAAAAAATGGGCAAAAGAGATAGACATTTTTTTTTCAAAGGAAGGCATACAGATGGCTAACAGACACATGAAATGATGCTCAACATCACTCATCATCAGGGAAATATAAATCAAAACCATGATGAGTTACCACCTCACAACTGCCAAAATGGCTAAAATTAACAACTCAGGAAACAACAGGTGTTGGTGAGGGTGCAGAGAAAGGATACTGTTGGTGGGAATGCAAACTGGTGCAGCCACTCTGAACAGTTTGGAGGTTCCTCAGAGAGTTAAAAGTATAATTATCCTGTGACCCAGCAATGGCACTACTAGGTATTCAGCCAAAGGATACAAAAATACTGATTTGAAGGAATGTGTGCACCCTGATGTTTATAGCAGCATTATCAACGATACTCAAATTATAGAAGGAGCCCAAATGCTCATCGGGTGACAAATGGATAAAGAAGATGTGGTATATGTATAATGGAATTTTACTCAGCCATCAAAAAGAATCAAATCTTGCATCTTGTAACAACATGGATGGAGCTAGATGGTATGATGCTAAACAAAATAAATCAGTCAGAAAAGGCCAATACCATATGATTTCACTAATGTGTGGAATTTCAGAAACAAAACAGATGTGCAAAGAGAAAAAGAGAGAGAGAGAGGAGCAAACCATAAAACAGAGTCTGAACTACAGAGAACAAACTGAAGGTTGATGGAGGAAGGTGAGTGGGGGGTCCACTAGATGGGTGAGGGGTATTAAGGAGGGCACTAGTGAGGAGCACTAGGTGTTATATGTAAGTGATGAATCACTAAATCCTATACCTCAAATTAATGTTACACTGTATGTTAATTAACTGAAATTTAAATAAAACCTTGGAAGAAAAAAAGAGACGCAACTAGGTGGTACCTGGGATGCTGATTTACATCCTGGAACATAGAAAGATCTTAGTGAAAAACATGATAAAATTCAAATTGTAGTATTTAGTGGGTTTAGTTAATAGTACTATACAAATATTAATTTCTTAATTTGGATAAATATATCAATGCTTATGTAAATTTTAGGCATTAGGAGGAGCTTGGCAAAGGGTACATATGAACTCTTTTGACTAGTTATGTAACTTTTCTGTAAGTCTAAAGTTGTCTCAAAGTAAGACATTAAAAATAATATACTTTCTAATCAACACTTAAGATTTGGAAATTGAGCAAGAAAAGGTAATTCAAACTGCATAAGGTTACACAGTGGCACCCCCAGGCATAATTCAAAACTTACAAGCCTGAATTGTGAAAATCCATGCTAAAATATTTATACAATGTTTAGAATACTATAGGTTGTCAATCAACATAGGGAATTCAAAAACTTAAAAACCCTGAATTACACAGACATTTTATATTAACTACAGAATGGCTGCCAGTGGGTGTCAGTACTCACTCTGAGTGGGTGGAAATCAGAATCAGGGGGTGACCCCAAATTACTTGGATCATTGATATTTAGTGGGAGGGCCCAGGGATGCTAATAGCTCTGTAGCTTGTAGGGAAGTTTTATACAGTAACAACTGATATTTCCAAACCAATAGTACACTCCTTCACTGGGAAACACTGAATGGAATATAAAAAGGCCTTCTAAGTCTGAAGGAGTAGATTTTCTCACTACTTGGTCCTGTTCATTAGATTTAGAAAGATAAAATTGTGCAGTGTTTCAAAAGGTACAATGGCAGAGTGCTGACATCTTGCCTAACTCTATAGCTAGAGCTTGGAAGCTAAAGTTGGCAGTGCAAGGTTCTTATTCAGTTCAGAAACATGTTGCAAAACAGCATTGTTAATTATTTAAATTTATATTTAATATGTTGGTAAAATGGTAACACTTCTATTCGGTCCCTATCCTCTTGTTAAAATCAGAGGCTTCTACGAGTCAGATAACCAATGTGAAGTTTGATTGATCTCAATACGTTTCCCAGTAGGGACAGGATACTTTTGTTCTTCATTATTTAGCATATTGAAATATCAACATGCTACCCTGATAACAGGTGAGGAAAGTGACACTGGGGATTGGTGGACTGGAATGCTATCTTATGCAATAAGGTCCTCTTAGCAGGCATGCTGGCTCTGGAATTCACAGTCAGCTCCTGATAACAGTAGCCTCCACTTTCCTTGTACATGATTCTCTCAATGGTGATAACTTGTCTTGGCAGCTGTACTCAACACCTAGTCCCATAGGATATATCTTCTCCAATTCGAATGGCTTTCATTCAGAGCAACTCTGAGTTTTAGCATTCTGTCCTTTCTAGAAAGAATATAGCTTTTTCCAGCTAGTGCTCATAGCTGCATTTGTAATATCCCCAGTGACTCTCACCAGCTTACATGCATGTATTTTTTTTCACAGCTAGCTCTTGCTACTGACAGTGTAGATCACAGAGCCTGTTACAAATGCAGAATCACAGGCCCTGCCCAGATCTACTAAATCAAAAACTGCATTTAACAAGATCCCCAGATGTTTCATTTACTGTTAAAGTCTAAGATGCACTGGCCTAGATGAGTCACTATGGCAGTTTAAGTACCATATTAAAAGGCCAGTTGCCACCAGCGTCCCTGAAGAATTTTCCAGCAAGAGCTTGCTTCAGAGCTCTTCCATAAACTATACGTAAAGGATTTAGAGTTGCAAGATTCAATGTAAAGTTCTAATAAATATAGCTTACATATATGCCTTTTTAAAAATTTTCTTGCCAAGATATTTAAAATATATCTATGACTTGACTTCCTGTGAACATTTTCTGAAAAAATGCCCTAACAAAACATGTCTCCATGTATACCTTCCTTTTGATAATAAGCTCTTTCAGGGTCAGGACAAAGGAATTATTGACATAGATGACATAGCATAACCTTTTGTAAATATCTTCAGTGAGAACCTTCTCTGTGACTTCTCCTTCTTGGAAATATTTTGACACTGAGAGGGTATTTGGAAAAGTTTTTTATACTGTTTAGATCATTGAATTATCAATGACTTAATTTATACAATAAATTTATTTCTAGTTAGCCATAATTTTCTTAGCTCTTTGAAAATCTTTTCACATCATCCAGAAAAATTCTTTTTCCAAAGACACAGTTTAAATCTTTAACATTGGGACATTCATTTGACTTCTATCTGATTAGAATGATGCTTAGCGTTTGACCTCAAGAAATTTACAAATGTGTGAAGAGACATCAATGTAAATAAGTAGCTAAACTAACGAATAAATATACAGAGGTGTATGCAGAGTAGATCACATAGGTGATTGTGCATTTATAAAATTTCCACGAGCTCTTAATACGTAAAGAGCACATAACACGATATTTTCAAATTACTTAAGTAGACTTTAATAGAAATGGCATCCCCTTAATTCACATGCTACAGATGCAGTTACTCTCAGAGTGAAAACTGAGCACATACTGAAGGGATAGAATTCCCTTTTCTGGAAAATGGAAAACATACATAATTACTAGTTTGAGTTCAATAAGCTATTAGATCAAAAATAGTCTACTCTTGGCCTAAAATCTATGGAAATAAGAAAGCTCACCTGAACTTATTTACGTTTCATCCACAACAAATGCCCTTAAAGAGGGGGGCGCAGCACACAGTTTTGGCTCCAGGAAGACTGTATAATTATCCGGACTTTGTCACTTTCTAGCCACATTACACTGCATACATGTAATATTCCTTTGCTTGCATTTATCTGTACACTGAAGATAGTATGCTATGTGTTGTACAAGATTATAGAAACCAAATGAACCATTTCATGTAAAGTTCTTGGCTTCGAACTTAAGCACGATAGATGCTACATAAATGGCCACAGAAGCACCTGTGCTACTCTTGTTCCCAGGGGCCGTCTATACTTGGTTATAAGCATCAGTACTCATATGCAGCGTTTACGAGATCCTTCAAAGAATTCAAACAAAAACCACATTAAAATCACCATCCGTCTTTAAAGCATAAAGCATAAAAGAGTTAACTTTCATGATGTACTTAATTTTAGGTTACTTTTTACTATCTTGCCTCAATAACCAGTAGATGTTACCTTTCAGAATTTTTGTGTACTTTTAAAGGTTTTCTCGGGCTCTGTGCTGACCGTTCAGAGACTGAAGCCTGTTTGTGATTTTGTGTCTCCCTCTATCTCACTGCCTCTGCCTGCTTGTGCTCGCTCTCTCACTCTCTCTCTCTCAAAAATAAATAAACATTAAGAGAAAATTAAAAACAAAAGTTTTGAGACACGTAGGTGGTTCAGTTGGTTGGGTGTCCAACTTCGACTCAGGTCATGTTCTCAAGGTTCATGGGTTCGAGCCCCACGTCGGGCTCTGTGCTGACAGCTCACAGAGCCTGGAGCCTGCTTTGGATTCTGTGTCTCCTCTCTCTCTGCCCCTCCACTGCTTGTGCTCTGTCAGTCTCACTCTCAAAAATAAATGAACATTAAAAAATTTAAAGAAATTAAGTTTTATTCTATGTCACTTCCTAAAATGACTGAATTATTTTCATACATGTCTGCTCTCACCTTCTCCTTTATTCTTGTGAACAAAGGCAGTGCCTCATCTAACTCTGCAGTGGCAAACGTGCAACAGATGTTTTACATCACTGAAGTTTACACTAAATGAAGATTTAAACAAGCATCTATTTCACTTTTTTTTTTAAGCAAGGGATGAATAAACTCTGGGCTATGAAAGCTTAAGTGATCTTTTTAATTTCATGCAGATCTTTAAAGAAAAAGAAATGGGGTCTATCTAGATTCTCAGTAACTTTCCATACAATCGGTCTGCTGTTTTTCAAAATAAAATGTTGGAGGGGCTCCTGGGTGGCTCAGTCAGTTAAGTGCCTGAGTCTTGATTTAGGCTTAGGTCATGATCTCATGGTTCCTGAGGTCAAGATCGGAGTCGGACTCTGGTCTGACAGCACCGAGCCTGCTTGGGATTCTCTCTGTCTCCCTCTCTTCGCCCCCTCCCTGCTTGTGCACTCTCTGTCTCTCTCTTAAAATAAATACACACTAAAAGAAATAAGTTATTGTATAACAAGCATAGCAGCTCAAATTGCCTCAGGAAAATAAAATATTCCATCACCTGACAACATGTGAAAAAACAATGCTAATCAACACACAATACATTTAGACCATGTGTATGCAATGACTTTATATGCAATCCATTGTCACCCTAATTCAATCTACTGTTATCTCGTGTTGTTTCCCCTGCAATAACTTATTCACTGGTCTCATATATCTGCAGCCCATTTTCTCCCACTCAGTTCTCCATCCCCAAATCCAACATCATTTCTAAAGGGAAATGTGACCAAATCATCACCACCACTGTTCCCTACTCCTCCAGCTTTTCTTTAAAAAAAAAATAAAAAAAATAATAAAAAAATAAAACTTTACAATGACTGTCATTTCCAGGGAAAGACAGAGCTCCTTGTAGTGACTTATGAAGCCCACAACCTGACTACTAGGGTATCTTAACCTCGGCACTAGTCATACATTACACCAAATCATTCTTTCTCGTGGAGGGTTGTTGACATTGTACATGTTGAGCAACATCCTTGCCACCTAACCACTAGATGCCAGTGACACCCAACTGTGACAACCAAAAATGTCTCCAGATATTACCAAACATCCCATAGCAGGCAAAATTGCTCCTGGATGAGAATCAGTGGACTAGGTAGAAAGATTACATATAAGGGCCTTTGAGTTGAAATACCAAGGTTTCAGTTTTCACTCCATCCACTCCCTGTAATATTTTTACTCTGGAATACAGTTCTGTTTTCTCCATCTGGCTCATCTGTTCTGTCTTTTTGCATTTTCCTACTTCACTTTTACTCACTTATCAGATCTGAGCTTAAATATCACTTACTCTGGGGTATCTTATTTGACCTACTTATTCTCCCAAATCCCTCTCCTATCTTCATGGAAAATGGCAGGAATCTTTCCTTCGTAGCATTTGCCACAATTGCAAATCTACAAATGATTGTGTGACTATTTGATGAATGAATGTCTTCCTAAAGATCAGTTCTTTGTTTTGGTTTCCTCCGTTTTATAATCACCGGTATTTAGCAAAGTTGCTGACACACAGTAGGTGTGCAATAAATATATGTCGGAGGAATTAAAGAATATAATTTCATTTTGTATATGAGGTAGATACTATTAATAATTTAATTCTTGAATGTTTATTTATTTTGGAGAGAGAGACAGAGTGTGAGTGGCAGAAGAGCAGAAAGAGAGAGGGAAACACAGAATCCGGAGCAGGCTCCAGGCTCTGAGCTGTCAGCACAGAACCTGACACGGGGCTCGAACCTAAAACTGGGAGATCATGACCTGAGCTAAAGTTGGATGCTTTACTGACTGAGCCACCCAGGTGCCCCTAATTTAATTTTAAAAGTGAAGGGACAAACTCTTATACAATTTAGGAAAACATGTCAGAAGTCACATCTAAAATGTGCCAGAGCAAGAGTTAAAGTCAATCATTTCTGGATCTAATGCTCTTAGCTCCTGTATTCTTGGATAATCTCTTGGAAAATCACTTCTAGGAGACTACTTCTGATATATTTATTTTCTCTATTTTCTGCCTGAGAGTATCTCTGAGCACAAAATGAGGAGTGAGAATGTGATGATGGGGGATAATCAATAATTAAACTGAGAACCATTCTGATACAGGAGAGAGCTGAGGATATAAAGGTGTGAATTCAAAGTGCTAGGGATAAAATCACCCTCCATACAACAGCTCAAAAGAAAGTCATTTGGACAGAGAAATGAGAAAAGATAGGTTGCTATAGCACTCCATTGATACCAAAATAGTCAGTCCTCCAGCATATTTAGATGGTTGCACTAACGAGTAATAAGTGGTCTAACAATGGCATTCACTTATTCAATCTTTAATAATCTAGGTTCCCGGTGCAATGATCATTTCACCAGTGCCAGTGAGAGAAACAACCTGAGGTTGACTGATGGAGTGTCTGTAGAAAAAAAACAAAAAAACAAAAAAACCCTTTCATTTCATTAAATCCTTTGGAAAAAAATATCATTCCCATACAGACAGATATGTTTACCTCTAAATTAAATTTTCTATCTGAACCTTCTTTAAATAGAACATATATATCATAACCTGTTTTAACGAATACTAAATACCTTTAAAAACTGTAATAAGCCTTTTATAACTTGGGTTTTCTTAAAAATGTAACAGACTAAAGCATGATAAATTAACATCTCCTCAAGTTATTAAATGATTCGAAATGGAGACTATCTGTGACATAAAGAATGTTATTATACTCAACTCATTTAGTGTATTTGGTATTACAGAACAGTGAATAATTTGCACTGACAATAAATACAGGAATTGGCATATGTACATGAAGCTTACATTTGGTGATGGGACTATATTATTAGAGATGTTAATTAATACCCATAAAACATATACTGTTTTTCTGGCAGCAGCCACACTTATCAGTCCAATCTAACATTAGATATATGATATAAACTTCAATTATTTTAATGACATATACAAGGAAGACCTAATTTTTGGACTGAATATCTCAATGGAGATTGTGCCTCTCATATAAATTCCTTCAAATGAAGATCCCTTTTGCTAATAAATTATTCAACACAACCTATAATTATTACCAACTCACCTGAAAAGTAATTTGCCACAAATTTTGCCACAAAAGTAATGTGCCACATTTGAGAAATGTCACCCCACCTACAAAATTTGAAAGTCAATTAACTATTTAGTAAATATTGTAAATAAGGAAATATATGAATGAAAATAACCATCTCAGTGCCCATTTAAGAGTGGTAAATTCAATACATTATTCCACATTTTAATATGCCAATAATTGTTGGCATGATGATTATAAATAAGTGAATATACTTTGTACGTAAGTAAATTCACAGAGGGTTCAAATTAATACATCCATGTCAAACTAATTATTTTGGATAAATGTATCTAAAGTAATTAGAAATACCCATAAGCTTTTCCAAATATAAGCTATATCTCCAGATGTGGTGATTTACTTCTCTATGATTCTGTTAAGAGAAACATAGTGATATTCTTACTTCTCCTAAGATATCAGAAATTTATTTGTGTTAAGAATGGATAAATCAGAGAAAATAAAATGTGGATAACCATCGTACAATAGTATAGCGAATCTTAAATATAGTCAATTCTCGTAAGTTACACTAATGTTCTATAAGGGCACTTATATGGTCACTGTGAACACTCAGTTTGTGATTTCAGAACCTTTGCTCCTAGGGGAAATTCAGGGGTAAGTTCCTGAAAGCTCTGGTTGCAATATTTTCATCAATCTCTCAGTCCATAACCTTGTTTAATGTGTGTTTCTCTTTTTAACGCACCATATCAAATATGTATTTTTGATTCAGTAATTTTGAATCCTGGCCAACAGCACTATAGCTTATTTCTGAATGAAACTTACCTAAAACTTATGTATTTTATCCATAAGTCATCTCACTGCCTTCCTGTGTTTAGGAACAACGGGCAGCATTTCAGCACTAGGTCATTTTAAATGGCTTCATTACCAAAGAAAGCATACGCACGTGTGCATGCGTGTGCGTGCGCGCGTGCACACACACACACACACACACACAAACTCGCACTAAATAGATCACAAAAAGGATGCATATTTATAATACGACAGCTACAACCCTGAAACAAGGAGTCCCCCTGTTCCACCTTAGCCAGGAACATGAACACAGACACTTAAATTCCCACTCTGCGAAACGTGAATCACTGCAAAAGCACTGTGTATACAAATGATTTTTACAAATATGATTTGACAAAAATGATTGACAAATATGGAAACCACCAAAAATGTGAATTGACAATTCCTTATTTAAGATGTGAAAAAATATTTGACTAACTTTCATTTTAATGACCCCGTGCTTTCTTACAGGGCTTACAATGATTCAGGATGAACCAAGGGAAGTAATCTCTTACAGTCTACTACATCCATAATTAAATCTAAAATAAAACTCCCACCTGCTTCCATACATACTAAAATATATTACAGTGGTTTATGAAGTACTCTCTTTATGTCTTATTACAGAAATAAAGTTCTATTTCACTAAGATAATAGCTTAGAATTATAACTATTTTCAAATTACATTTTTATGTACACGATAATTAGGAATAAGAAAACTTTTCCCTAATCTACTACTGCCCTCATGTTAAACCAAAGTTCTTTAATTTTATTATCACATTATACATATGAGATTACTTCATTAAAAACATTGTCAATTTCCTAACCTCAACTCTGAAATAAATATTAGGCAAAAAATGTATAAAAGATGAAAATAATGAATTCATTATATGAACAAAACTCTGCCAAAAATAATATAAATTTTCTTTCCATATTTTTAACTACATAGGTGTTAGTGAATACACTTGCTGAAAATTCATAAATGAATAGAATTGACTTTGCCTAACTATATTTCAACATAAGTAAAAATGCCTTCTATGAAAAATAATATCTTTGAATAATTTCATCATCTGTAGTAATATTCATCGTCAAATTTTCAGTCTTTGCATGGAGGAAAAGATTTCAGATGAAAGGATGTCTGTTATAGGAAGAATGACCTCTAACAACATGTTTTATGTTACCTAAATAAACTTATTCTGCACACAAAACTGAAGTATTAAAGATACTCTGTAAAATACAAAAGTGAGTAATCAAATTATTGTCAATTCAGATATTGTAATACCTAATCTAGTTCCTGCACATATTAATATCTGAACTGCTGAATCATTTTTCAAGTCTTCCAAATTTAATGTAGATGATTGAGATATTTTTTAAAATATATACTCCCAAGTCCACAGGCACACACATGCATGAACACGCATATAAACTCATGCATTCACACAGAAAGAGATGCTAGAAATTAGTTTTTAAACCTATTTGATTAATATCAGAAATATATTTTGTAGTGATAATTATCATAATTCTCTTTCAATGTGTAGGCATATTTTTACTTTATAGAGAGCTGTGTGGATTAATTTCAAGAATGGAAAAGATAAATCATACTAGTTAGTCCTTCACACAAAATTAAAATATATCTGCCTGCCCATTAGAGACAAAAGAACAATTTTATAAATTATATATTACAGACATTCTCCTCTAAAGAACTTTGAAACTATAGTCAGAGGCTAAAATACTTAAATTTACTGTTAGATTTTGATTCACATCGAAAAATCAATTACCTGCCCTTGACAAAACCTTTTATTATATCCAAATGATTTTAGCCATCGAAGAGACATTGAAATTTTTTTTAAGTCACAGACAGTTTTAATCTTACAAATGCATCATTCCAAAATATGTGAGATAAATTTGAAAAGGCCAAATCTTCTATAATAACTGTTCTTTGGACCTCCTTATAGTGGAAGCTGCCAAATACCTATGCTGAATGCCAGAAAAGGTAAGTGTTCAGATATGTTTTTTCTTCACCAATCTGACATCATAATGCAAACTTATTCAATGAGTTATTATGCCATTGTCTTAGAAAATGGAATATTTCAATAAAAGAACACAGTGGTAGAACTCTACATTTTCTATTACAAAAATATATTACAAATTATATTACCCCACTTTGTGGTATTAGCAGAAGAATCATATTTTAATAATATCACCAATGAAAGTGGTTTTATTTTCTTTTTTATTCCATGTACATATCAATGTCTAAGTATTATATTCATATATAAATGCAATGTTTTCCAATATAAAAGGTATAATAATTAGGGGATAAGTGCCAGACTAGAATTGGAATAATGGATACATAATTGCAAAAGTAATAAAACTCAAATGCAAAGTACAAGTGTAGCAATAATTATTGAATTAAGAATTTTTATATACAAATTTCATTCTGTTGTCATTTAAACAGCTGCCATATCCATGAATGATTCATTTTAATAAGTGGAAGTTATTAAAACAGAAGGAAATACGTCTGGTGAAAATGTATGATGGCTTATAATAAAGCTAATAATTTAACTTATTTCACATAGTAATTGATTGTTTGCTATGTGCAAAAACAGCTTTCTTTTAGAAATTGTTGACATTACAATAAAATTAAAATCCCTAACCCAATATTCCAGTATTTTATAATCAGGATCCTAACTAGAGGACAAATAATCAGAAATAATTCCAATTTAAGGAAGTAAATAATAACATCCATAAATGTGATATATGCGCAACAAATGTATTAATTTAAATGGTGCAATACTGGATATTCATGTACATGCATGTATGTATATAATTTATTGCAATAATTTTAAAAAATCATCACGTACTCTCTTAAATTTATGTACTCTCTTAAAATTACAACAAAGCCCAAATGATAGTGAATCTCTAACTCTTGAGAGCACTTACACTTCTCTATGGCTAATGGTCAATCAGAGTTTAAAAAGAATAATATGCTTCCATTTACTGAATATTTTCTATACTCTGAACCTTGCACAAATCTCATCATGAATGCCAGTACACTGGTTCTTGCAGCTTGATGGAGTAGTTACTAACAGCTACTCTCAAAGTACCTTATGGAGTTGAAACAAGTTAACAGCCAGAGTCTGTCGCCAAAATTAACCTCCAGGCCGTGTAATGACTACCTTCATACGTTTTGCTTTGTGCCTCCCTGTCTTGGACCATCAGTCTCCAAACTCCCCTATGCACTTTCAAAAGGAGGCAAAAACTCACCTATTCTTTAACAAAGTATTACATTCCCCTATTTGTGCTTTCCAAAATATATAAAAATATAAGGTGACCTAAACAGATTTCGTTCCCTTTGGAAATCTCTTAAGTGCAGGCAGTGATAAAGCTTACTCCTCTCATTTATGACTTGTGTTCAGTTTATTCTACTGCACATATTTCATTCTTTTCAAGTTCACCCTCTGTGTCTTTTCACTTCTGTAAATAATTTACAGTAATAAATTAGAAGCTTATTATTAATATGTAACTCCATAAAATGTCTCTCTATAAAATCACTTGTATGAATTTCTACTGGCATGCTACTTTTGCATTTCATTAATAACAAACAGCCCAAACCTGCAGGCAAAACCCTTTAAAACAAACTTTGAGATACTGAAGTACTTTGGTTTTAAGCATTTGATTTTATGACCTCATTAATGAATGTTAATATTCTTCATTGAAATTTACTACCTATATTTTTGTGCTTCTTACCACTGTGAGTTGTTTTACATACTAGTGATTTTTATTACCCCATTAGTATTCTAAATTGAGTTTGGGTGGTAGAAATGACACAATTATCTTATTTTTATTAGATACCTCTTCATAGTTGTATTACACTATTTTATTTTCCTTCAGTAGTTTATCATCTAGTAAACCTGTCTAAAACAATATGTACAGCTAATAAATGGTTCTGTTTAGCAAAGTCTACTCTGGTTTAATAACCTGAAAATGTTAGGCCTAAGTGTCCTAAATTTTTTAACATTATGGCATTTTTCTTTGAAGAGTTCTAATTTTTCTCACAGTACAAAACATTCCAGACGATCTTTTATTTAAAAATGTAAAAGAGGGGTACCAGGGTGCCTCGGTCGGTTAAGCGTCTGACTCTTGATTTCAGCTCAGGTCATGATCTCACTGTTTGTGAGTTCAAGTGCCACTTTGGGCTCCACGCTGACAATGTGGAGGCTGCTTGGGATTCTCTCTTCCTCTCTTTCTCTTTGCCCCTCCCTGCTTGTGCTCTCTCTTTGTCTCTCTCAAAATAAATAAATAAACTTTCCAAAAAACTTAAAAAAAACAAAAATGTAAAAGAAAAGAAAATGTAGATCTGTAGCTAATGAGGTTTCATATCATCACAGATTTACTATTATTTCTCTACTTTGCCTTCTTTGGCTCTTAATATATGCTTAACCTTTTTTTTTTTTCTTTTTGTCTTTTTTTTTCTTGGAGTTTTGTGTTTTTTATGTGTTTTTTTTTGTTTTATTATTTTTTTTCTTTTTTTTTTTTTTGAGATTTTAAGGAAATTAGGTTGTTCACAAAGACAATCTTGTTGAAGATATGTTAAGAATATGTACAGGAAAATATTTGAGAAAGAGCCTGATGAAAATGGAGGGAATACAACACATAATGCTGGCAAGGATATGGGACAACAGAAACTCTCATATATAGCTGGTGGAAATCACAAAATGGTACAGCCATTTTGGAAAAGAGTTTGGCAGTGTCTCATAAAACTAAACATATTCTCACCATACAATTTTTTTCAGTCACATTCCTTGATATTTAGCCAAATTAAAAACTATGTCCACACAAAATCCTATACTTAGTTGTTTACAGCAGCTTTATTCATAACTGCCAGACCCTAGAAGCATCCAGGATAGGATGTTCTTGAGCAGGTAAATGGATAAATAAATCATAGTACATCCAGACAACGAAACATTCCACACTAAAAAGAGACGAGCATCAAGCCATGAAAAGGTGTGGAGGAACTTCAAATACATACAAATAAGTAAAACAATTCTTTTATTTTTAATTGTTTTTTAATATTTATTTGTTTGTTTATTTATTTATTGAGAGAGAGAGAGAGAAAGAGAGGGCGAGCGCACAAGCAGGGGAGGAACAGAAAGAGACAGGGAGACAGAATCCAAAGCAGTCTCCAGGCTCTGAGCTATCAGCACAGAGCTCCACGCTGGGCTCAAACTCACAAACCATGAGATCATGACCTGAGCCGAAGTCAGACACCTAACCCACTGAGCCACCCAGGCGCCCTCACAATATTTGTTCTTCAAACCCAGATATGGAATGTCTTTCTATTTCTTTGTGTCATCTTGAATTACTTTCGTCAGTGTTTCATAGTTTTCAGAGTAGAAATCTTTCACCTCTTTGGTTAGCTTTATTCCTGGGTACCTTATTATTTTGGGTGCAATTATAAATGAGATCGCTTTATTAATTTCTCTATCTGCCATTTCATTAGGTATACAGAAATGCAACAGATTTCTGTAAGTCGATTTTGTATCCTGCAACTTTACTGAATTCATTTATCAGTTATAGCAGTTTTTCGGTCGAGTCTTTAGGGTTTTCTATACAGAGTATCATGTCATCTGCAAATAGGGAAAATTTTACTTCTTCCTTACCAATTTGAATGCCTTCTATTTATTTTTCTTGATTGCTGTGACTAAAACTTCCAGTACTATGTTGAATGAAGGTAGTGAGAGTGCATATCTTTGTTTTGTTCCCAACCTTAGGGGAAAATATTTCAGTTTTTCACCACTGAGTATCATATTCACAGTGAGATTTTCAGAGATCTCCTTTGTTATGTTGAGGGATGTTCCCTCCAAACCTACTTTGCTGAGGGCTTGCATCATGAATGAATGTTGTATTTTGTCAAATGCCTTTTCTGCGTCTATTGAAATAATCTTATGGCTCTTATCCTTTCCCTTACTGATGTGATATATCACATTAATTGATTTGCAAATATTGAACCACCTTTGCAACCCGGGAAGAAAGGCCACCTGATTATGGTGAATGATTTCTTTTATGTATTGCTAGATTCAGTCTGCTGGTATTTTATTGAGAAATTTTGCATCTATGTTCATCAGGAGTATTGGCCTGTAGTTCTGTTTTCTAGTGGAGTTTTTATTTGTTATCAAGTTAATGTTGGCCTCATAGAATGAATTTGGAAGTTTTCCTTCCTTTTCCCAGAATAGTTTGAGAATAGGTATTATCTCTTCTTTAAATATTTGGTAGAATTTGCCTATGACCATCTGGTCTTGGAGTTTGTTTGTTGGGAGTTTTTTTTCTGATTAATGATTCCATTTCTTTGCTGGTTATTGGTATGTTCATCTTTTCTACTTCTTTCTGTTTCAGTGTTGGCACTTTATATGTTTCTAAGAATTTATCTTCTAGGTAGTCTGATTTGTTAGAATATAATTTTTCATAATATTTTCTTACAACTAGTTTGTACTTCTGTGTTGTTGGCTGTTATTTCTCCTCTTTCGTGATTTTATTTATCTGATTCCCTTCTCTTTTTTTCTTGACAAGTTTGGCTAGAGGTTTATCTACTTAATTGATTTTTTAAAAGAACTAGCTCCTGGTTTCATTGATCTTTTCTATTGTTTTTTTTTTTTTTTCTATATCATTTATTTCTGCTCTAATCTTTATTATTTCTTTCCTTCTGCCGGTTCCAGGTTTTGTGAGTTTTTCTTTTTCTAGCTCCATTAGGTGTAAGGTTAGGTTGTTTATTTAAGACATTTCTTGCTTCTTGAAGTAGGCCTGTATTGCTATAAACTTCCCTCATAGCACAACTTTTCCTGCATTCCAGAGATTTTGGACTTTTTTGTTTTCATTTTCGTTTCCATGTACTTTTTTACTTCCATGTTTGTTTCCATGTACTTTTTTATTTCTTCTTTTAATTCCTAATGGACCCATTCATTGTTTAGTAGTATGTTATTTAACTTCAGTGTATTTGTGATCTTTCCAAATTTTTCCATGTGGTTGACTTCTAGTTTCATAGTTCTGTGGTTAGAAAAGGTGCATGGTATGACTTCGATCTTCTTAAATTTGTTGAGGCCGATTTTGTGTGCTGATATGTGATCTATTCTGAAGAATGCTCTGTGTGCTCTTTTAGGATGGAAGGTTCTGCATATATCAGCTAAATTCACCCATTCCAGTGTGTCATTAAAAGCCACTGTTTCCTTGTTGATATTCTGTTTAGGTGATCTGTCCACTGATGTAAGTGGGACGTTAAAGCCCCTACTAATGTCATTATAAATTACTTCCTTGATGTTTATTATTAACTGTTTTATGTTTTCAGGTGCTCCTATTCTGGGTGCATAAATATTTATAACTATTAGATCTTCTTATTGGATTTCCCCCTTCATTAGTATATACTGTCCTTCTTTGTCTATTGTAGAGTCTTTGTTTTAAAGTCTTCTTGCCCAATATAAGTATTGCTACTCCAGTTTTCTTTTGACATCCCTTTTCATTATAGTTGTTTCTGTATTCCTTAACTTTCATTCTGCAGGTAGCTTTGGGTCTATAATGAGTCTCTTCTGGGCAGGAAATAGACGGATATTGCTTTTTAATCCATTCCATCACCCTATGTCTTTTGATTGAAACATTAAGTCTATTTATATTCAAAGTAATTATTGATAGATATGTATTTTTTTTGTGGTGTCTGAAGATTTCTTATAATCCTTTCTTGTCTTTATGTCTTTCATGGTTTGCTGATTTTCCTTAGTAATATATGTGGATTTCTTTCAATTTATTCTTTGTATGTTTAACACTGGTTTTTGATAGATGGTTACCATTAGGTTTGTGTATAACCTCTTGTACATATAGCAGTCTACATTAAGTTGATGGTTGTTTAAGTTTGAACCTATTCTTTATTCCTCTCCTATGTGCATTTTAGGTATATGCTGTTATATTTTATATATTTTTATTTTGTGAGTTTTTCACTGATTTTTAAATAAATATTTATTTTACTGCTTTTTGTGTTTCCTACCTTTATACTGTCACTTTTGATCTCTCCTTTCTACTCAAAGTTTCTCCTTTAATATTTCTTGCAGGGCTAGTTTAGTGGTCATGAACTCCTTAGTTTTTATTTGTCTAGGAAAGTCTTTATCTCTCCTTCTATTCTGAATGATAGCCTTGCTGGATAGAGTACTGTTGTCTGACGATTCTTTTCCCATTCAGCACTTTGAATATCTCATGCCATTCCTTTCTGACTTGGAAAGTTTCAGTGTAAATATCTGTCAGCCTTCTTGGTTTTCCTTGTAAGTTACTGTCTTAAAAATTTTATTACCACTATATTTTGCCAATTTAATCACAATATGTGTTGGTGTGCATCTGCTTTGTTGATTTTGATTTGAGTTCTCTGTGCATCCTGGATCTGTATATCAATTTTCTTCAGCTTAGGGGAGTCTTCAGATTAGGGAAGTCTTCAGCTATTATCTCTTCAAATAAATTATCTGCTCCCTTTTTTCCTCCTCCTCCTCCTCCTCCTCCTCTTCCTCCTCCCCCTCTTCCTCCTCCTCCTTCTGAGACTCATAATATGAATGCTATTATATCTGATGGAGTCAATGAATTCCTTAAGTCTATTCTCATTTTGCAGAATTCTTTTTTCTCTCTTTTGTTCAGTTTGAGTACTTTCCATTACTCTATGTTCTGAGTCATTAATTTATTCCTCTGCTTCTTCCAGCATACTATTTATTCCATCATGTATGTTTCTCATTACATTTATTGTGCCCTTTATCTCTGCTGTGTTATTCCTTATCTCTACGTAAAGGGTTTCCCTCATGTCCTCCATTCTTTTCTCAAGTCCAATAGTATCCTCATGATCATTACTTTAGGTTTTCTATCAGGTATGTGACTTTTATCTGTTTCACTTAGGTCTCTGGCTGTGGCCTTGTCCTGCTCTTTCATTTGGGGTAAAATTCTCTGGGTTCTCATTTTGTCTAAGTCTCTGTGCCTCCTTCTCTGTGTTAGGAAAGTCAGTTGTGTTTCTTGCTCTTGAGGTTAATGGCTTTATGAAGAAGAGGTCCTACAGTGCCTGCCTTGTAGTTGACCAGGGCCTGTAGCTTCCAGCACTGTCTCCTATGTGTGCTGCCTGTGCTCTGCTATTTTGTCCTGGCCACTTTGTCTTTCAGGCCAGTCATCTACAGAGACTTGCTTTGTCTTTTGTGGGCAGTATTTAGTTCCTGGTCTATGCATGGTGTCTTTTAACCGGGTGTGCTCTGGTCTACTTGTGAAATAAGACCTGTCAATGCTGCCACCAGAACCGAGGCCCTGCAAAACTCTGGTGTGGGGAAATATAGTGTTGGCAGGGGCTTGGCCTGGTGTTCTGGGAGAGGAGGTCTGCCAAACTGGGACTGAGGCAATCCTGACTGGGAAGGTGGTTCCACCAGAGCATGTTGGGTGGGCTTGGTGTAAGCAATTAGGTAGTGAATATAAGTGCTGAACTGGTTCCTGCAGGTGACTCTGTGCTTATTCTGAGGGGTGGGGAAGGAAATGGTGCCTCCCAGTTCCTTTATTTATAGAGGTGTCTATGAATGAGGTCTCTCTGGGACATGCTCTACAATAAGCAAATGACCTTGGCATTGTGTCCCAAGCGATCGTCAGATCACTATTTCCATGCTGTTATATTCCCAGGGTATTTGACCTGCCTTTTCTCTAAGAACCAGACAATGCCTTCCAAGCTCTCCTATAGCCAAGCACACTGATGTTTAAAACTACAAGCTTTAAGCCCCATTAGTTGCAAGAACTGATGAAATTTAGTTCTCTTGCTTTCCCAGTCAATTGCTATGGGGATTTGTTTTCCCTGTGTGCTCCCCTGTGTGCTAGTCTGTCTCTCACCATTCTCTGAGACCACAGTTCCCTCCCCATGGCAGCAGCCATGATCCACTTCTTTCCCAAACCGTGTCTCTGCATTTCCTACCTTCTTTGATGTGGCCTCTTCTCTACCTTTAGTTGTGGAGTTTGTTCTGCCACTCTTCAAGTCAATTTCTGGGGTATTTAGCATGATTTGGTAGTTATCTAGTTGTATTCATAGGACAAAACAAGCCTGGGGTCCTCTTTCACTGCCACCATCTTCCCTCACCACACATGTACTGATTTTTTTTTTTAAATCACATCTAGTGATGAGGAATATGTCTTATAGGACAAATTAAGTACAGCCAACTATAACACTTTATGCAATATGGCTACCAGAACACTAGCTCCCTTTCTATTTGTTTTGATGTCACAAAAATGTGATTAGCATTGTATCTGTTTCTTCTAGATTCCAAGAGTTTGAGTTTCAAACGTTCATTATTTCAAACTATTGCTATTTTGTTTACTGAAAATTTATTTCAATTATATTTTCTAGGAACAAAACTCATTAGTGGTTTAAAATCTAGAAATTTTTTGATCCCTCAGCTGATACTATCTTAGCTTGGAGATAATTTTCCTTTGCCAAGTAGTGGGAGAACTATTAGTCTCAGACCCACTTCATCAATAGATAAATATGGATTTAGATATACATATAGATAGGTATAGATGATGATATATAGATATTGATAGAAAGGCATTAATATGGAATGTATCACAAATCATGCTAACCCTGTCTATATCATTTCAATTTTAGTATATGTGTTTCCGAAGCCAGAATCTTAATAGTTACAATTAAAGTTTCCACACAACAGTAAATGTAGTGATGGGTTTATTTCTGATTTTTTCTTTCTCCTAGGACATAGTCCCTTGGATTCACAAGACCACCCTGGGTGGTTAACTAGAGTCCCCACTCTTGACGTGCTATAAAAAAACAAAAAACAACAACAAAAAAAACTATCTTTTTCCCCTTAAGCCCATGAAGCTCCTGAATATGCATCTTAGCCTATCAGCTGCTTCCTCCACAGAGGCAAATACCCCAAAATGAAAAGATATCTCAATGCTAGATCCATCTTTCTGGCTTATTCTGTTCCTTTCTTGGATCACAGCCTGGTTTTTCCCTACCATCTAATTATTTCTTTGACACTATTAATAATATTTTTATACTCACATTACAATCTGAAGATTGATGAACTGATACTGTTTTTTGTTTTTATTTAAAGCCAGTTAGTTAACGTACAGTGTAATCTTAGTTTCAGGTGTACAATGTAGTGAGTCAACACTTCCATAAAAAACTGAGTGCTCAGTACACAAGTACACTCTTTAATCTCCATCACCTTTTGAACCCATCCTTCCACCCACCTCTCTTCTGGTAACCATTAGTTTATTCTCGATTGTTAAGAGTCTGTTTCTTTACTTGCCTCTCTCTTTCTCTCTCTCTTTTCCCTTTGCTCATTTATTTTCTTTCTTAAATTCTACACATGAGTGAAATTATATGGTATTTTTCTCTCTCTTACTTATTTCACTTAGCATAATACTCTCTAGCTCCATCCATGTCATTGAAAATGGCAAGATTTCACTCTTTTTTTATGGCTGAGTAATATATTTTGAATATATATACCACATCTTCCTTGTCTTATATTGTATTTTGAATAAAAGTTTGAAATAATATTCTATGTCCCATCATCACCTTTACAATAAACTGTTTTTGGCTTGTGGCTTATGACCAAAAAAAAAAAAAGCAATAAGGTGCTCCCTCGGCTTGACTAAACTTTAGGTAGATTTCCTCCTGACTCTGGGTTGCCACCTTCCTTTTCTTGGAGCATTTACTTTAGATAATTTGTCATCGGAAAATCTTTTTATGCCCATTGGAGATGCAAATCTTCTCTGAGACTCTTGCCACTTTTACAACACAGGAATGTCTTTCTCAGGGACCTGGGAGCCTCCTTTTGAAACATAAATATCAAGAAAGATAGCATCCCTGTCTCCCAGTCTCCGTGGAAATGCAGGAGCCTAACTTTCATAAGCATCAATTAGCAAACACATTGGGACTCATCACATTGACCAACCTCTCTCTTAACGTCCTCCATTAGATTCCATTAGCTTACATAAATGCTTAAAAATTCATCCCCGCTGTGTTTCAAAATACTTGAGCTCAATCTCTCTCTTCTATCACAAAAATCTCGACCTCTATTGCAATAGTCTTGAGTACAGTCTTCCTTAACCTCTGCCAATTTTTCTTTGACACTTAACTAAAGATTAATTTTAATTAGTTTCTGAAGATTTATGCCTTTTTATTCATAAGTGCAGTGGTGTATTTTAGATGAAAAATTTTCAACAATAGTCACTTATATTTTTTTAATATAAAGATAAAATACCACAAAACAACGGAACTGCATAGAAAGCAATACAGATTTATAGAACATATTGGTTCTTTCAGGCTCCTAGTTTTATTAAATATAAAGAGCAATATAATGTCTTTCAGAATTCCCATTTTACTTAGAACTTCATTATCACCAAATTAGATTAACAAGGCCACTTTCTAAGAGCCTATGGTTGCATTAAAAGATTACAGTGAGGGGCACCTGAGTGGCTCAGTCAGTTAAGCAGTTAAGCATCTGAGTCTTGATTTTGGCTCAGGTCAGGATGTCACACCCTGCGTCAGCTCTGCAATGGGGGTGTGGAGCCTGCCTGGGATTCTCTCTCCCTCTCTCTCTGTGCCCCTACCACCTCTCTAAATAAATAAATAAATAAATAAATAAATAAGAACAAGAACAATGATTTGTAAAACTTCAATATTTTAAACTATTACCTGTTATGTTCACTGCACCTGTGGGTGGACAAATCTGTTTTAGTAGCCAAGAAATTAAGAAATGGATATGAATTAATCTCTTCAATAAACTAAGCAAAATCTCTCTTATTAAAAGGAGCGCAAATATAATTCAAACTGGTATGGCACTTTACTAATGTAAATTAACTGTTTGCCCTAAAGACCCTGTTTATCCATATGAATTCATTTTGGTCAGAGTATGTGTGTGTAAATGGCAGTTGGGGTGGAAATGGAAGGTAGATGCAGGAGAATGAGCTAACTTAGTTGCATTTTTATTATACACAATGCATATGTACTAAGAAACAATGGTGTAGTGAAAACAAAGTTTTACAAGTTAGGAAATAAATACCTAAAATTTGCATTTCATGAGCATTTAATGTGAAACAAATACATTTGATTGGATCTCAGAGCCACACCCAGCTTGGTCACTGACGATTGTCTCACATATTGCTTGCAGAACTTTGTCTACATTTCACATAAATGGAATGAGTAATATGCTCATATGTTTTCTGTGCATCAAATTTATTTATTGTAGTATGAAATGTAGAATATCTTTGGTCTTCTATATTTTGCCTAATAAACACCAATATTGCTTGAGTGTGACCCAAAGTGCATCAAAGCATAGGTTTTACTTTATGCAGAAATGAAAGTCTATGACAGAGTAGGATATACACTGCAAAATGGTGCCTGCTGATTCTCCTTAGTCTCCTAGTCTCCTTAGTCTCCTTAGTCTCCTTAGTCTCAGTATCTCCCTTCCGCTCCCCTTCTCTCCTACCTCTCTCCCTCTGATGAGGATGAAATCTGTTTTCAGCAAAATGAAAACTTATGGAATCAATGTGTAGATCTGATCATCCAACAACCATTTATCAAGTGAGTATTACAAGCCAGGCTATGTTCTAGATAACAGCTTGGAAATCAATGGATTTTTTTTCTTTTTTATGTCCAGGCACACAATAGAAATACATATATACTTGTTTTTATTTTTTTAATCAGACATCTTATTTTAATGTTTTGGATTCTCATATAAACTTTTCTAAAAATCTTTTGAAGCCAGAACCAGAAAAAAAAAAATATTACCCCTTTTGAGAAGTCATTCCTGAGATAGGGGCACCTGAGGTAGCTCACTTGGTTAAGTGTCCAATTCTTGGTTTTGGCTCAGGTCATAATCTCATGGTTTGTGAGTTCAAGCCCCACGTCAGGCTCTGTACCGACAGTGCAGCATTTCTTCATTTGACTTGAACTTAGAGCCTTCTTTCCTGTCCAGCATTCAAATTAATTAATGTCCATTTTGTTTACTTGGTGTAACTACTTTTGACCGTTTTTGGTACATGTCTTAAAATGAGTAGGTAGGGAGGTTCACCAAATCCCTCTTCACCAAATCCCTAATGGCCAGTCCATAACAGATGCATATCACAATGCACACACACATGAAAACATACACACATACACACACACTCTAATGGATTAAAAGATACAGTACTATTAATGGAAAAGACACTATAAATCAGGGATCTCTTAGAGCACTACGTGCTCCTATAAGTTATTAGGAGTATTCAATTGAGGTCAGTGTACAGACATTTCTAAGGTTATTTGAGAGCTAAGCTATCTAACTGGTGGCAGGACACTATCTTATTAATACAATAAATAGACCTCTTGGGCTTTTTATATAATTTATGTACTTTCCAATGAAAAAGGAGTTATAAGATCTGGAAAACTTCAAGTTTTTTATATACTGTAATAAGTAAAGCAAAGCTGATATTAATATGAATATATTTTAATTTTATACCTATGTTTTTTTCATTTTCCTTTGAGATATACCTTTTCTTTAGGTTACTAGAAGTAAAAAAAAAATCTTAGGGAAAAGAAGTCAAGAAATAAAGTACTGATCTTTACCCTACACCTCAGTCTAGTTAACCCAGCGCTGCATATACACTTTATAACTTAGTGTCTTGCAGAACCTCTTTGGTATTCCATTTTAATAGCTCATCTTGGAGAATATATGTGATGGGATCATGTATCACTGACATTTAGATTCTGACCCATATAGAAATGAATTTTCAATAATATGTCAGAAACCTGGATACCGTAAATCCTTTATTATCATAGAATGATAAAACTCTAGCCATCAGGTACTTAAGGATTATTCAACAAATATAAGACAATATGGACATAAATAGTCATGGGTGATTATGGTTCATCTTGCAAAAATTAATACAATCATTTCCACTTAAGAATGAAAAACTAGATATGAACTTACTTTGATTGAAATAGAACTAGCCAAATTTTTCATAAATCACATGAATAATAAGAGAAATACAAAAATGTTTATTCTAAGATTTTATTATGGAATTGTTCAGGAAAATTTGATTAAGTGTGTGTTTTGAATACTACATCAGCAGTTGCATCATTAGAGCCTTTTGTATTATTTTATTACTTTATTCTATTTTTAGTTTTGTAAACAATCTGTATATCTTTTTTCCCCTTCAAGTTTTTATTTAAATTCCAGTTACTGAACATACAGTGTGGAATTAGTTTCAGGTATAGAATTTAGCTACTCATCAATTACATACAACACCCAGTGCTCATCAAAAGTGCCCTCCTTAATCCCCATCATCCATTTAACCCATCCTTACCCATCTCCCTCTAGTAACCATCAATTTGTTCTCTATGATTAAGAGTCTGTTTTATGGTTTGCTTTTCTTTCCCTCACACTCTACGTTCTTCTGCTTTGTTTTTTTTTTTTAATTCTACATGAGTTAAATCATACAGTGTTTGTCTTTCTCTGACTTATTTTGCTTAGCATATTACTCACTAGCTCCATCCACGTCATTGCAAATGGCAAGATTTCATATAGCCTTTTAAACACTGTGTTAATTTAAAAATATAATCTCACAGAAATGATCTAAGGTAATGAACTGGAGTACTGAATAAGGACTGGCATAAAGTAAAAGCAATATTACACATGAAATTATACTTCTTTATGTACTAATACAAACACAAAAAAAAGTTTAATAAAATGGTTACCATATAATGACTATCATATTACTTAAACATGAAGGAAATTCAACAAACGTGTAGTGAATAAAACTGAGCAGAGGTAATTCAGGTGAATTGGTTTCATTTTACACTATTTATTATTCATTTTTGGGCTTACCTGAGTTTGAAAATATGAATAAGGCCCAAACATTTAATCCTTCAAGGAGAGTAAGACTCCAGGATGAAATAAGAAAGCTCTTTCCATTCAAGTATTTCATTCTTTGTCTACTCCAAGCCAAACTAAACTTCCCAGGTCATTACTTAAATTCTGATGTTACATTGCCACCATCATATCGCTTCTGCTATGAGGCTCAACCCTACTAATTTTCTTTAGATTTTGGGGGAAAAAATCCCTTTTTGATAATTTAACCAGTCCAGATGACTTTTCCTGTCTCTAAAGTTTGTATTCATTCCATCTTCCTTATCTTGTTTTTTCATGGATGGTACCAACCTCTCCCACATCAGACACTGAAAAGTCACTCTTCATGTTTCCTTCTCCCTTGCGTTCCAGTTTTGTCATCAACACTTATTGGATGTTACCCTTTTTATATTTATCGAATCGGGTTTTCTCCTTCTATCTTCATCATCATCAATGGATTCAAGTCCATCATCATCTCTAATTTGGGATACTATGATAACATCTAATCTGTTTTTTATTCAGTTATTTCTGAAAATCAGATTTTGTGTTATACACAGGATAATTTACTAAAAATGTAGGTATAATTGTTTCTGTATCAGAATTGCAAGGAATTAAACATACTCCTTAGTTCAGGAGACATTATTATTATCATTGCTTCCTATAAGTTTCTATCTGGTTTTACTTATATATTTATTTCCTTTTATTCCCTATCCCCTAATAGGTAGGTTCTCTAATATTATATTTTTCCTGGATCTAAAAAATTGTTACAAAATATAAAAATTTGTTTACTGAACATGTATGTGTTTAAACAAGAGTTTATATAATTTTTTCATAAACAGTATTGTGCTATAAGCCTAATTCCATTTCTAACTTTTCCTTATTCAGCATAGTGTTATTAATATAGTATCACATGCTATAGGTTATTTTAAGTTTATTATTCCTCTCTATTTGCTGCATAGTTTCAAGTAAAGTGAATCCAGCACATTTCACTTACCCAATTCCATGGATAAATGGATACCAATATCCATCTATCAAAAGATCAACTTACATAAACAGGATCTTTATAAATATGCCTTTGGATTGAGTGTCACAATTTGTTATCTATATGGAGAGGGAGACGGTGAGGTAGTATCATATCTATGCTTATTTTTAAATACGTCCTGATAGGGGTGCCTGGGTGGCCCAGTCAGTTAAGGGTCCGACTTCAGCTCAGGTCATGATCTCACCATTCATGAGTTTGAGCCCTGCATCAGGTTCTGTGCTGACAGCTCAAAGCCTGGAGCCTGCTTCAGATTATTTGTCTCCCAATCTCTCTGCCCCTCCTCCCACTCATATTCTGTCTCTCTCTGTCTCTCAAAAATGAATGAGCATTATTTTTTTTAATTTGTCCTGATAGATTATTTTCCAAAATATCTAAAACCATTTAATTTCCCATCCACTGCCCATAAATGGTATTTTCCTTCATATCTTCATCAAAAAATATCATCTAGGAATCTTATATTGTCTAAGAATATGGTAGAAATATGTATCTCTTTTCATTTGTGGACATTGGCATGTCAGATTGCTATTGACACTTTAGAATATTTTTGTCCATTTTCCTACTAAATTTTTTGTTGTTGATTTGAGCATCAATATTAATTTTGCCTATATTAGTAATGTGAGCAACTTCTATTAATCTATCATATAATGTATATGCCATTCTTTGTTGAAATGAATCCTCATGCGTTTTTTACTCCTTCTGAAATTAGTTTATATTTTTATTTTTAATTATAAAATATTTTATTAAGCATACATCCATACCAAAGTCTCTTTTGGGGCCCTTACTCAGATTTACAACTCTTGTATATTTTGGTGAATAGGCCCCTTTAACATAACAAAACATGACTCTTTCTGCTAGTGCTTCCCATCTTTGAAGTCTACTTTGTTTGATCTCACTGTAGACGTATCAATTTTCTTTAGTTGGTTTATATAGTATGCTTTTTCCATAATTTCACTTTCAATTTTCTTGTAGGTTTGTTTTTCTCCTCCAGCAATTTTTGTCTTTTATAATAAAAAATAGTCTATCATGTTGAGTCATTCATGTTCAGTTAAAAAATGTGTAGTCTACTATTGTTTGTTGAAATGTCCTATAAATAGTAAGTAGATCTCATTGGTTAATGGTGTCCTTCCATCTTTCTATATCCTTATTGATATTCTAACCTATGGTTTTATTGATTACAAGAGAGATGTTTAAGTATTCAACGATAATTGTGTATTTGTCAAGTTTATCTTCCGGTTCTGTCATTTTTGAAGCTCTAATATTTGATACATTCAAATTTAGGATTACTATGTCTTCTCCACAAATTGAACTCATTTTATAATATGCTTCTTTGTTCCTGATCATTTTCTATATTCTGATGTGTACTTTGTCTTATATTACCTATCCATTCTAGCTATCTTTTATTTAATGTCTGCATGATATACATTTATGCCATACTTTTATTTTTAACATATACATCATTATATTTGCAAAGGGTTTCTTAGGTACACTATATAATTGGATCATTTTTTTGTAGTCTACTTTGAAAAATCTCTGTCTTTTCATGGGTGTATTTAGATCATTTAAATTTAATATAATTACTGCTACTTAAGATTTATTTTTTATTTTTTTATTTTTTTTATTTTCTAAAATTTACATCGAAATTAGTTAGCATATAGTGCAACGATGATTTCAGGAGTAGATTCCTTAGTGACCCTTACCCATTTAGCTCATCCCCCCTCCCACAACCCCTCTAAGTTTTAAGTCTATTTTATTATTTTGTGTTTGGTCACCCTCAATTTTCATTTATGTTTTCCAATTTCTGATTTCTGTGGATTACTTAAACATTTTTAAGTAATTCAGTATATAGTGTTTTAGATATACTTCTTTGTATTACTTTTTTTAGTGGATGAATTAGGGATTAAAACATACATACTTATCATATATTTGATAAAACTTAACATACTTATTATAACTTATCATATTCTATTAGTGTCAGCATTTTATCACTTCATGTGTGTGTCAACAAATTCCTCTCTTTCCTATATCCTCATTACAAGTTATTAGCATAGATATTACGTAAACATACACTGAGACCTATATCAGAAAGTGTTGTTTTATTTTTGATCTCAAAAATACCTTTAAAAGATAAAGAGATGAGGGGGGTGGGAGGGAAGAGAGGGTGGGTGATGGGTATTGAGGAGGGCACCTTTTGGGATGAGCACTGGGTGTTGTATGGAAACCAATTTGACAATAAATTTCATATATTAAAAAAAAAAGCTAAAGAGATGAATAATCTATTATATTTACTCACATAATTTCCTTATTCTTTCTATTCAATCCTTTTGGTACTGTTTTTTTCTTAAGTAAACCTTACATTAGTCCATATTTTCCTTTTGTTAAAATTTTAGTTAAACATATATGTGCTATTATCTCAGTGGCTGTACTAGCCATTACACTATTCAATTCAGAAAAATTAAAATCAAACACAAATTATTACTTATCTCTCTTCCTCAGAATGCTAGATTCTTATACTCTTTAATATTTATCCCTTTGCACCAATTGCATTATTGTGGCTGTGCATATTTTATTATATATATATATATATATAGATATATAGATATCTATATATAGATATATAGATATCTATATATAGATATATAGATATATAGATATATAGATATAATCTACGTAATGTAATTGTTATTGTTTTGTGAAATATTTTGCATTAATTCAGATATTTACACTTTCTTTTTTTTTTAATTTTTAATGTTTGTTTATTTTTGAAGGAGAGACAGAGCATGACTGGGGGAGGGGCAGAGAGAGAGGAAGACACAGAATCTGAAGCAGTCTCCAGGCTCTGGACTGTCAGCACAGAGCCTAAGGTGGGGCTCAAACTCACAAACTGCAAGATCATGACCTAAGCTGAAGTCAGACACTTAACCGACTGAGCCACTCTGTTTTGGTGGGGTTTTTTTTAATGTTTCTTTGGCTATTTGGGGTCTTTTCTGGTTCCATACAAATTTTAGATTATTTGTTCTAGCTTTGTGAAGAATGCTGGTGTTACTTTGATAGGGATTGCATTGAATGTGTAGATGGCTTTGGGTACTATAGACATTATAACAAGACTTTATCTTCCAATCCATGAGCAAGGAATGTTTTTCCACTTCTTCGTGTCTTCTTCAATTTCTTTCATAAACTTTCTATAGTTTTTAGTGTACAGATCTTTTACCTCTTTGGTTAGGTTTATTCATAGGTATCTTATTATTTTTGGTGCAATTGTAAATGAAATCAATTCCTTGATTTCCCTTTCTGTTGTTTCATTAATAGTGTATAGAAATGCAACCGAATTCTGTACAGTGATTTTGTATCTTGTGACTCCCCTGAATTCATGTATCAGTTCTAGCAGTTTTCAGTGCAGTCTTTCGGGTTTCCATATAGGGTACATGTGGTCTGTAAAGAGTGAAAGTTTGACGTCTTTCTTGTCAATTTGTATGTTTTAGTTCTTTGTGTTGTCTAATTGCTGAGGCTAGCATTTCCAGTAGCATGTTGAACAACAGTGGTGAGAGTGGACATCCCTGCTGATCTTCCTGATCTTCCTGATCTTAGGGGGGAAAATTCTGTTTTTTCCCATTGAGGATAATATTAGCTTCTATATGGCCTTTATGATGTTGAGGTTATGTTCCTTTTATTCCTAATATCTTGAGGGTTTTATCAAAAAAGGATTGTGTATTTTTTCAAATGCTTTTTCTGCATCTATTGAAATGATCATATAGTTCTTATTCTTTGTTTTATTAATGTGGTAGATCACATTGATTGATTTGCAAATATTGAACCAGTCCTACAGTCCTGGAATAAATCCCATTTGATTATGGTAAGTAATTCTTTTAATTTTGAATTCAATTTGATAATGTCTTGTTGAGACTTTTTGCATCCAGTTTTATCAGGGATAATGACCTGTAATTGTCCTTTTCAATGGGGTCTTCATCTCGTTTTGGAATCAAGGTAATGTTGGCTTCATAGAATGAGTTTGGAAGCTTTCCTTCCATTTCTATTTTTTGAAACAGTTTGAGAAGAATAGGTATTAACTCTTCATTAAATATCTGGTAGAATTCTCCTGGGAAGCCACTTTGTTTGCTGGGAGATTTTTGATAAATGGTTCAATTTCTTTCCTGGTTCAACATACCATCCTGGTTATGGGTATGTTCAAATTTTCTATTTCTTCCTGTTTCAGTTTTAATAGTTTGTATGTTTCTAGGAATTTGTTCATTTCTTCTAAATTGCCCAGTTTGTTGGCATATCGTTTTCATAGTATTCTCATAATTCTACTTCTGTGGTGTTGGTTGTGATCTCTACTCCTTCATTTGAGATTTTATCTACTTGTGATAAAAAGTAGATTTTTATCTACTTTCTCTTTTATTTTTGATAAGTCTGGCTAGGGGTTTGTCAATTTTGTTAAGTCTTTCAAGGAAGCAGCTCTTAGTTTCATAAATTTGTTCTGGTATTTGTTTCTATATTGTTTATTTCTTCTCTGATCTTTATTATTTCCCTTCTTCTGCTGGCTTAAGCCTTATTTGCTGTTTTTTCTAGCTCCTTTAGGTTTAAGATTAGATTGCATATTTGGGACCTTTCTTAACTCTTGAGATTGCAATATACTTTCCATCTAGGATTGCCTTTACTGTATTCCAAAGGATTTGGAGTGTAGTGCTTTCATTTTCATTGGTTCTGATGTATTTTTTATTCCTTCTTTAATTTCCTGGTTAACCCATTCATTCTTTAGTAGGATGTTGTTTACCTTCCATGTATTTGAGGCCTTTCCAATTTTTTTTTTCCTGTGGTTGACTTCAAGATTCATAGTGTTATGATCTGAAAATATGTATGGTATGATGTTAATCATTTTGTACCTGTTGATGACTGACTGGTGATTCAGTATGTGATCTATTCTATAGAATGTTCCATGTGCACTTGAGAAGAATGTGTATCCTGCTGCTTTAGGATGAAATGTTCTGAATACATCTGTTAAGTCCATCTGGTCCAGTGTGTCATTCAAAGCCATTATTTCCTTGTTGATTTTCTGCTTAGATGATCTGTCTATTGCTGTAAGTGGGGTCTTAAAGCCCCCTACTATTATTGTCAAAGGGTTTCTTTATTTTGTTATCATTTATTTATGTGGGTGCTTTCAAGTTAGGAGCATAAATATTTAGAATTGTTAGATCTTCTTGATGGTTAGACCCCTTAATTATGATATAATTTCCTTCTTCATCTTTTCTTACAGTCCTTGTTTTAAAATTTAGTTTGTCTGATGTAAGTGTGGCTACCCTGGCTTTCTCTGACATCCATTAGCATGATGGATGGTTCTCCATTCCCTCACTTTCTTTTTTTTTTTTCTGAATGTTTGTTTATTTATTTATTTTGAGAGTAAGAAAGAGAGGGAGAGAGAGAGAGAGAGAGAGAGAGAGAATCCCAAACAGGCTCTGTTTGGTCATTGCAGAGCCTGACACAGGGCTCTACCTCATGAAGTGTAAAATCACAAGCTGAGCCAAAATCAAGAGTTGGATTCTTAATCAACTCAGTCATCCAGGTGACTCATACATCCCCTCACATTCAATCTGCAGGTGTCTTTTGGTCTAAACCAGGGCTCTTAGAGGCAGCATATACATGGATCTTGTTTATTTACCATGACCCAAGCCAAAACCAAGTCAGTTAGACTCCGAACCAACTGAGCCACCCAGGTGCCCCTCTATTTTTTTAACTTGAGTAAAGTTGGACACACAATGTTACATTTGTTTCATGTGTAAAACATAATAATTCACTTCTTTACATGTTATGCTATGCTTCCCACAAGTGTAGCTACCTTCCGTCACCATACAACACTATCACAATATCACTGATGGTATGACCTAGGTTGTGCCTTTCATCCCTGTCACTTATTGATTCCATAACTGGAAGCCTCTATCTGTGACTCCCCTTAAACCAATTGCTTATCCTCTCACCCCACTTCCTCTGGCAAACATCAGTTTTTTCTCTGTATTTATAGGTCTGATTTTATTCTGCTTTGTTTTTTATATTCCACACATGAGTGAAATCATTTTGTATTTGTCCTTCTCAGTCTGACTTGTCACTTAGCATAATACCCTGTATGTCCATCCATATTGCTGAAAATGACAAGATTTTATCCTTTTTTATGGCTGTGCAATATTTCAGTGTGTGTGTGTGTGTGTGTGTGTGTGTGTGTGTGTGTGAGAGAGAGAGAGAGAGAGAGAGAGAGAGAGAGAGAGAGAGAAATACACCCTACATCTTCCTTATCCATTCCTCTATTGATCGACACTTAGGTTGCTTCCATATCTGGCTATTGTAAAAAATGCTTCAATAAACATAGGGGTGCATATATATTTTCAAATTAGTGTCTTCATTTTCTTGTGATAAATACTAGTGGAATTATTGCATCATATGGTATTCATATTTTTATTTTGAGGAACCTGTGTACTATTGTCCACGGTGACTGCACCAATTTATACTCATTCTCGCCAACGGTGCACAAAAGTTCCTTTTCCTCCATGTCCTTGCCAACACTTTTTCTTTCTTTCTTTCTTTCTTTCTTTCTTTCTTTCTTTCTTTCTCTCTCTCTCTCTCTCTCTCTTTCTTTCTTTCTTTCTTTCTTTCTTTCAAGTTTATTTGGGGCACCTTCGTGGCTAAGTTAGTTAAGCATCCTACCGTTGATCTTGCCTGAGGTCATGATCTCATAGTTCATGGGATCAAGCCCTGAACAGGGCTTTGTGCTGCCAGCATGTAGCCTGAAGATTCTTTCACTCCCTATCTCTCTGACCCTCCCCTGCTCATGCTCACTCTCTCTTGCTCTTAAATGAATAAAATTTTAAAAATATATTCAGTGATAACTATTGAGAACTTCTGTCCTAACGCATTACTCTCTCATGTGCCCATGTGACCATATACCCTTCTCAAGTTTCCAAACTTGCTTCATCATATTTTGTTCTCTGTTTCAATGAGAAGTGATTAAAAAAACATCTTTTGCCACCAATTTCCTACCACATCTACCAAATAAAAGCACATGGGCTCATATCCTCTACCTTCTCTGTTATAATACCTCCAGCCAAGGTCAACTCCTCCATTGGTGCATTAGATCCTATCCACTCTTACCTATTCAAGGGAATAGCTCCAGATAAGCTACCCTCCATTCTACATCATCATTTTCCCTCTCTTTTGTATCAAACGTCAAACATTATTTGTTTAAACAAAATAATCTCTTGAAAAACATGTCACTCCCTATTTCACATCTCTTTCCAGGTATATACAATAAACCCAATTCTCTCTTCCCCCCTGCAGGCAAAATCCTTGACAGAACTGCCTTTCCTCTCTGTCTCAAATGTCTATTTTCCTATTCTCTCTTGAATCTACTCTAATCATGCTCTTGTCTGTCCTTCCCCATTTAAACTGCTTTTATCAAGGACCCCAAGGCTTCTATGTTGCTGAATGTAAAGGTCAATTCCAAATTTTCTTCTTATTTAAATCAACAGCAGCAGTAGATGTAGGTACATCTGTCCTCCTTTGCAAAACTGTTTATGTGACTTTAAGCAGACCATATACTCTTAGTTTTACTATTTAGGTCAGCCATATCTCAATGTCTTTGCAGGCTGCCCTTTAAACTTAAGTGTTTACTGGGGCTCAGTTTGTTGTTTTCCCACGAAAGCCTCACCCCTGTCAATCTTTTCTAGCCTTAAAGATTTAAAGACCATCAATACGCTAAGTATTCCCAATACTCTGAATACATTGTATGCATGTCTGATCTCTTGATAGCTCCACTTGAAAGTCAAGTGAGCACCTCAAAATGAACATGCCAAAAACTAACGCTCCCTAACCTCCAAATTGTCCTTCCAACTGTTCAGTACTGGAATTGTGTATTCATCCTTGACTCTTCTCTTTCCCACAATGCATCGGATCAGCAAGTTAAATAAGCTCTATATTCAAAGTATATCTGGTATGTGGTTTCTTCTCAACAGCTCCATTGCTGCCAGCTTGATAAAAGCCATATCTTATTTAAGTTACGTTAGCATTTTCCATCCTCAGTGTTCTGTTAAATATCTATTGGAGATGTAGAGCATTGAGAAAACTATTCAATTAAGATCTACTCATTTGGGACTAAATAGGAAGATGGCGGTATAGGAGGATGCTGGGCTCACCGCGTGTGCTGCTGATCACTTAGATTCCACCTACACCTGCCTAACTAACCCAGAAAACCACCAGAAGACTAGCATAACGGAGTCTCTGGAGCCAAGCACAGACGAGAGGCCTACGGAAGAGGGTAGGAAGGGCGGCGAGGCAGTGCACGCTCCACGGACTGGTGGGAGGAGGCCGGGGTGGAGGGGCGGCCGGCAGGGCGAGCAGAGCCCCCAAGTCTTGCTTGCAAAAGCAGAGGGGCCGGAAGGAGTGTGTTCCCACAGCAAGCGCGACTTAGCATCTGGGAGGTCATAAGTTAACGGCTCTGCTCGGAAAGAAGGAAGGCTGGAGGACAAAGGGAGGAAGAGTTGCTGAGCCCCAGGACGACAGAGCTCAGTTTGGCGGGGAACAAAGACGCTCGCCAGCGCCATCTCCCTCGCCCATCCCCCAGCGAAAATCCCAAAGGGAACCAGTTCCTGCCAGGGAACTTGCTTGCTCCGCACAAACACCCAACGTTGTGCTTCTGAGGAGCCACCCCTCCGGCGGCGGGTCTGACTCCCTCCCGCCACAAGGCCCCTCCTGAAGTGGATCACCTAAGGAGAAGTGAACTAAGCCTGCCCCCCCCCCCCACCGTGCACCTTGCTGATCCACCCCGCTAATATGCCAGATCCCCAGCACCACAAGCCTGGCAGTGTGCAAGCAGCCCAGACGGGCCACGCCACCCCAGAGTGAATCCCGCCCCTAGGAGAGGGGAAGAGAAGGCACACACCAGTCTGACTGTGGCCCCAGTGGTGGGCTGGGGGCAGACATCAGGGCTGACTGCGGCCCCACCCACCAACTCCAGTTATACACCACAGCACAGTGGAAGTGCCCTGCAGGTCCTCACCACTCCAGGGACTATCCAAAATGACCAAACGGAAGAATTTCCCTCAAAAGAATCTCCAGGAAATAACAACAGCTAACGAACTGATCAAAAAGGACCTAAATGATATAACAGAAAGTGACTTTAGAATAATAGTCATAAAATTAATAGCTGGGCTTGAAAACAGTATAGAGGACAACAGAGAATCTCTTGCTACAGAGATCAAGGGACTAAGGAACAGTCAGGAGGAGCTGAAACACGCTTTAAACGAGAAGCAAAACAAAATGGAAACGACCACAGCTCGGATTGAAGAGGCAGAGGAGAGAATAGGTGAACTAGAAGATAAAATTATGGAAAAAGAGGAAGCTGAGAAAAAGAGAGATACAAAA
>NW_024412412.1:23792997-23829669 GCF_014898765.1 Herpailurus yagouaroundi | reverse complement strand
GGTGGGCTGGGGGCAGACATCAGGGCTGACTGCGGCCCCACCCACCAACTCCAGTTATACACCACAGCACAGTGGAAGTGCCCTGCAGGTCCTCACCACTCCAGGGACTATCCAAAATGACCAAACGGAAGAATTCCCCTCAAAAGAATCTCCAGGAAATAACAACAGCTAACGAACTGATCAAAAAGGACCTAAATGATATAACAGAAAGTGACTTTAGAATAATAGTCATAAAATTAATCGCTGGGCTTGAAAACAGTATAGAGGACAACAGAGAATCTCTTGCTACAGAGATCAAGGGACTAAGGAACAGTCAGGAGGAGCTGAAACACGCTTTAAACGAGAAGCAAAACAAAATGGAAACGACCACAGCTCGGATTGAAGAGGCAGAGGAGAGAATAGGTGAACTAGAAGATAAAATTATGGAAAAAGAGGAAGCTGAGAAAAAGAGAGATACAAAATTCCAGCAGTATGAGGGGAAAATTAGAGAACTAAGTGATACACTAAAAAGAAATAATATATGCATAATTGGTATCCCAGAGGAGGAAGACAGAGAGAAAGGTGCTGAAGCGGTACTTGAAGAAATAATAGCTGAGAACTTCCTGGATCGGGGGAAGGAAAAAGGCATTGAAATCCAAGAGGCACAGAGAACTCCCTTCAGACAGAACTTGAATCGATCTTCTGCACGACATATCATAGTGAAACTGGCAAAATACAAGGATAAAGAGAAAATTCTGAAAGCAGCAAGGGATAAACGTGCCCTAACATATAAAGGGAGACCTATAAGACTCGTGACTGATCTCTCTTTTGAAACTTGGCAGGCCAGAAAGGAATGGCACGAGATCGTCAATGTGCTGAACAGAAAAAATACGCAGCCAAGAATCCTCTATCCAGCAAATCTGTCATTTAGAATAGAAGGAGAGATAAAGGTCTTCCCAAACAAACAAAAACTGAAGGAATTTGTCACCACTAAACCAGCCCTACAAGAGATCCTAAGGGGGATCCTGTGAGACAAAGTACCAGAGACATCACTACAAGCATAAATCATACAGACATCACAATGACTCTAAACCCGTATCTTTCTATAATAACACTGAATGTAAATGGATTAAATGCACCAACCAAAACACACAGGGTATCAGAATGGATAAAAAAACAAGACCCATCTATTTTCTGTCTACAAGGGACTCATTTTAGATCTGAGGACACCTTTAGATTGAGTGAGGGGATGGAGAACTATTTATCATGCTACTGGAAGCCAAAAGAAAGCTGGAGTAGCCATACTTCTATCAGACAAACTAGACTTTAAATTAAAGGCTGTAACAAGAGATGAAGAAGGGCATATTATAATAATCACAGGGTCTATCCATCAGGAAGAGCTAACAATTATAAACGTCTATGCGTCGAATACCGGAGCCCCCAAATACATAAAACAATTACTCACAAACATAAGCAACCTTATTGATAAGAATGTGGGAATTGCAGGGGACTTTAACACTCCACTTACAGAAATGGATAGATCATCTAGACACATGGTCAATAAAGAAACAAGGGCCCTGAATGATACATTGGATCAGATGGACTTGACATACATTTAGAACTCTGCATCCCAAAGCAACAGAATATACTTTCTTCTCAAGTGCACATGGAACATTCTCCAAGATAGATCACATACTGGGTCACAAAACGGCCCTTCATAAGTATACAAGAATTGAAATCATACTATGCATACTTTCAGACCACAATGCTATGAAGCTTGAAATCAACCACAGGAAAAAGTCTGGAAAACCTCCAAAAGCATGGAAGTTAAAGAACACCCTACTAAAGAATGAGTCGGTCAACCAGGCAATTAGAGAAGAAATTAAAAAATATATGGAAACAAATGAAAATGAAAATACAACAATCCAAATGCTTTGCGATGCAGCGAAGGCAGTCCTGAGAGGAAAATACATCACAATCCAGGCCTATCTCAAGGAACAAGAAAAATCCCAAATACAAAATCTAACAGCACACCTAAAGGAAATAGAAGCAGAACAGCAAAGGCAGCCTAATCCTAGCAGAAGAAGAGAAATAATAAAGAGCAGAGCAGAAATAAACAATATGGAATCTAAAAAAAACTGTAGAGCAGATCAACGAAACCCAGAGTTGGTTTTTGAAAAAATAAACAAAATTGACAAACCTCTAGCCAGGCTTCTCAAAGAGAAAAGGGAGATGACCCAAATAGATAAAATCATGAATGAAAATGGAATTATTACAACCAATCCCTCAGAGATACAAACAATTATCAGGGAATACTATGAAAAATTATATGCCAACAAATTGGACAACCTGGAAGAAATGGACAAGTTCCTAAACACCCACACTCTTCCAAAACTCAATCAGGAGGAAATAGAAAGCTTGAACAGACCCATAAGCAGCGAAGAAATTGAATCGGTTATCAAAAATCTCCAAACGAATAAGAGTCCAGGACCAGATGGCTTCCCACGGGAGTTCTACCAGACGTTTAAAGCAGAGATAATACCTATCCTTCTCAAGCTATTCCAAGAAATAGAAAGGGAAGGAAAACTTCCAGACTCATTCTATGAAGCCAGTATTACTTTGATTCCTAAACCAGACAGAGACCCAGTAAGAAAAGAGAACTACCGGCCAATATCCCTGAGGAATATGGATGCAAAAATTCTCAATAAGATACTAGCAAATCGAATTCAACGGCATATAAAAAGAATTATTCACCATGATCAAGTGGGATTCATTCCTGGGATGCAGGGCTGGTTCAACATTCGCAAATCAATCAACGTGATACATCACATTAACAAAAAAAAAAGAGAAAAACCATATGATCCTGTCAATCGATGCAGAAAAGGCCTTTGACAAAATTCAGCACCCTTTCTTAATAAAAACCCTTGAGAAAGTCGGGATAGAAGGAACATGCTTAAAGATCATAAAAGCCATTTATGAAAAGCCCACAGCTAACATCATCCTCAACGGGGACAAACTGAGAGCTTTTTCCCTGAGATCAGGAACACGACAGGGATGCCCACTCTCACCGCTGTTGTTTAACATAGTGTTGGAAATTCTAGCATCAGCAATCAGACAACAAAAGGAAATCAAAGGCATCAAAATTGGCAAAGATGAAGTCAAGCTTTCACTTTTTGTACATGACATGATATTATACATGAAAAATCCGATAGACTCCACCAGAAGTCTGCTAGAACAGATACATGAATTCAGCAAAGTTGCAGGATACAAAATCAATGTACAGAAATCAGTTGCATTCTTATACACTAACAACGAAGCAACAGAAAGACAAATAAAGAAACTGATCCCATTCACAATTGCACCAAGAAGCATAAAACACCTAGGAATAAATCTAACCAAAGATGTAAAAGATCTGTATGCTGAAAACCATAGAAAGCTTATGAAGGTAATTGAAGAATATATAAATAAATGGAAAGACATTCCCTGCTCATGGATTGGAAGAATAAATATTGTCAAAATGTCAATACTACCCAAAGCAATCTACACATTCAATGCAATCCCAATCAAAATTGCACCAGCATTCTTCTCAAACTAGAACAAGCAATTCTAAAATTCATATGGAACCACACAGGGCCCCGAATAGCCAAGTAATTTTGATGAAGAAGACCAAAGCAGGAGGCATCACAATCCCAGGCGTTAGCCTCTACTCCAAAGCTGTAATCATCAAGACAGCATGGTATTGGCACAAAAACAGACACATAGACCAATGGAATAGAATAGAAACCCCAGAACTAGACCCACAAACGTATGGCCAACTCATCTTTGACAAAGGAGGAAAGAACATCCAATGGAAAAAAAGACAGTCTCTTTAACAAATGGTGCTGGGAGAACTGGACAGCAACATGCAGAAGGTTGAAACTAGACCACTTTCTCACACCATTCACAAAAATAAACTCAAAATGGATAAAGGACCTGAATGTGGGACAGGGTACCATCCAAACCCTAGAGGAGAAAGCAGGAAAAGACCTCTCTGACCTCAGCCATAGCAATCTCTTACTGGACACATCCCCAAAGGCAAGGGAATTAAAAGCAAAAGTGAATTACTGGGACCTTATGAAGATAAAAAGCTTCTGCACAGCAAAGGAAACAACCAACAAAACTAAAAGGCAACCAACGGAATGGGAAAAGATATTTGCAAATGACATATCAAACAAAGGGCTAGTATCCAAAATCTATAAAGAGCTCACCAAACTCCACACCCAAAAAACAAATAACCCAGTGAAGAAATGGGCAGAAAGCATGAATAGACACTTCTCTAAAGAAGACATCCAGATGGCTAACAGCCACATGAAAAGATGCTCAACATCGCTCCTCATCAGGGAAATACAAATCAAAACCACACTCAGGTATCACCTCACACCAGTCAGAGTGGCCAAAATGAACAAATCAGAAGACTATAGATGCTGGAGAGGATGTGGAGAAACGGGAACCCTCTTGCACTGTTGGTGGGAATGCAAATTGGTGCAGCCGCTCTGGAAAGCAGTGTGGAGGTTCCTCAGAAAATTAAAAATAGACCTACCCTATGACCCAGCAATAGCACTGCTAGGAATTTACCCAAGGGATACAGGAGTACTGATGCATAGGGGCACTTGTACCCCAATGTTCATAACAGCACTCTCAACAATAGCCAAATTATGGAAAGAGCCTAAATGTCCATCAAATGATGAATGGATAAAGAAATTGTGGTTTGTATACACAATGGAGTACTACATGGCAATGAGAAAGAACGAAATATGGCCCTTTGTAGCAACGTGGATGGAACTGGAGAGTGTGATGCTAAGTGAAATAAGCCATACAGAGAAAGATAGATACCATATGTTTTCACTCTTATGTGGATCCTGAGAAACTTAACAGAAACCCATGGAGGAGGGGGAAAAAATAAAGAGGTTAGAATGGGAGAGAGCCAAAGCATAAGAGTCTCTTAAAAACTGAGAACAAACTGAGGGTTGATGGGGGGTGGGAGGGAGGGGAGGGTGGGTGATGGGTATTGAGGAGGGCACCTTTTGGGATGAGCACTGGGTGTTGTATGGAAACCAATTTGACAATAAATTTCATATATTGAAGAAAAAAAAGATCTACTCATTTGTCTTTTTACTTTCTCCTTTGTCCATTAGAGTCTATTTGTAATGCAGCAGCAACAGTGATTCTACAAAAATATGTCACCTACCTTTAAAATAAATAGATATCCAGTGTCATCCAAACTCAAAATAAAGGCCAAGATCCTTACCAGGAGCCAACATGAATGGACCCTATTGATTCTATGACCCCATGTCTCAATCTTTACCATTCACTCACTGTTTCAGCAGCGGTTGCATCCCTGTGCCTAGAACGTAGCAGAGCGTTTCCTATCTCAGGTCTTGCTAACGTTCCTTCCACATGCAATGCAATGCCCCCAAGTTTTCCCTATGGATCCTTATATCAGTTCTTGTAGGTCCTAATGCATACAGTGACACCTGTCCTTCAAACTACAAACCATTCTCATCTTCATTTTCCTAAGAATTTATTAATATCTCCCATACTACACAATTTACCTATTTCTTGTATGCTCTCTCCCCATAACTCAATGTCTTGAGACCAAGGATATGTGACTCTTGCTTACTGTTCTATTTCCAGCATATGGAACAGTGCCTGGTAAATATTAGGACTACTAGAGTTATTTTTGCTAAACGAGTGAATGAACGAAATAGAAAACTCTTATTAAGAACTTAAAAGTATTATCAGTGACTAAAGGCATTTAAACACTGTCTTTTTAAGAAAAGAATTGTAAAGGCAGAGAAGTAATGTCCACCCATCACAACTAAGGCTCCAGAGATAGAACCCATAGAGCCCTCAGGCTGTTAATAGTTTTCATTCTACTACTTCAGCAATGCATATTCATTTTTATAAGAGCTGTGAATAAATTTCTCCAAGTCTTTGAGGAAAATTAAAATGCCAGGAATATGCCATAGTGGGTCTGTAGCTTTTTTCCTGAGTAGAATGCTATCAGATACCTGTTTGAGAAGCATGGCATTGAGTAAAGTATCTTTCTAGTTAAAACTGGTTACATTGGAATGTCAGCCAAATTGATTATCAAGTTTTAGATTAAATTAATTTTAATAGATTTATCCTACTTCAATTATTTTTTGAAGAATAGTAATATTTTTCAGGAGAACCTGGGTGGCTCAGTTGGTTAAGCATCCGGCTCTTGGTTTTGGCTCAGGTCATGGTCTCGTGGTTCGTGGATCAAGCCTCATGTCAGGTTTCGTGCTGACAGCACAGAGTCTGTCTCTCTCTCTCTCTCTCTCTCTCTCTCTCTCTCTCTCTCAAAATAAATAAATAAATAAACTTCAAAAAATTCCTCGATTACTCTAAGAATAAAATGAAAATAGTATCACTGTACTATGTGAATAAATACCTTTTTGTATGCTTAAACATAATTAAGATTAAGAAAATGAATATAGAGACAATAAGGTATTTTAATTTGCCTTATATTTCACAAACTTTAAAGAAAATGTGAAGTATGTATTTGAAACAAAAACATATTTAAATCTTAATATAATTTTTCTTAGTGTTAACACAGCATGTTTAAAACCTTTTTGCACTATGACTAGATCCTGGGATTAACACCATGGACATGATGTAAGGACTAATTTATAGTAAATAAAAACTAAAAATATAAATATGATATAATTGTTATTTTTTTCTTAGTGTGCTACCTTAAAGCTTCTACATTTCATAGAATGATATGGAATTTACCGTTTCCAAGATTTTTATTAGACAACACTTGCCATTTTAAACACAGCTATTATCTGTAATTTGACTTTTGCTTCTTTGTTTAAATAATAAAAAAATAGAAAACATTATTATCGAATCAAGTTTTTCTCTGATCCTATCTGAAATTAAATGCAACTTTTGTATTTTGAATTAAAATGGCAAAAAACACATAAATACCTTTAAAACCTTGTCATAATTGCTTTGGATATGACTTTTACTTTTGCTTCCAGAAGAATCAATGTATCAAAATTTAAATGATTTGATTTGCTTGCTGCTGAAACATTAATCCCTGCTTCCGCACACAACACTTTTCTAGTTGAGGTAGGCTAACAGACTTGAAATTTTTAAGTGAAAGTAATTTCTCACCAGAGAAACATCAACAACCATGTCCAAGGTGAGACAGCTCCAGAGGCCTTTTGAGTCTCACAGAACTTGCAAGTGGCTAAATTAGATTCAATGCATATGAAATGTGCAATCAGACTAAACTCCTTGATAGAATAAACACTAAACTCAGAACATAATGAATTGCAGATATACATCTTAATGCATGTAAAATATCAGTACGTAAAATAAAATAAGGAAATACAAATCATTTTTTTTCTTTCTGACAATCAATTAAATACAGAAAAAGATAAGCCCTAAACTGATAGCCATTTAGGTTTCATGGTTATATTATCAATAATGTTTAAATGCTCTCCTGGTAGGAGAATTCATTGGATTTTAAATTTTTTTTTTAATGTTTATTTTTTTTGAGAGAGAGAGAGAGAGAGAGATAGAGCACAAGAAGGGGAGGGGCAGAGAGAGAGAGAGACACAGAACCTGAAGCAGGCTCCAAGCTGTCAGCACAGAGCCTGACGTGGGGCTCGAACCCACAAACCGTGAGATCATGACCTGAGCCAAAGTCTGGCGCTTAACCGACTGAGCCACCCTGGCGCCCCTCACTGGATTATTTTTGAAGTAAAGGTAATGTTGCTGCATTCAGAATATGATGAATGGGAAAATATTAATCCAGTGGAGAGATATTATAAAAATGGAGTTATACAGGAATAGAATTTTATATGTATTATATCATAAATGTAAAATGCAGCAACTGTGAAGATTTTAAAGTAAAGTTGGGGCAAGGAAGCCTACAATTGTTCACAGGAGGCATGTCGATGTTATCTAAGTCCCCAAAATGAAGCTTTTCGTAGTTTGTCAAAATGGAGGCAACGCAAAAGAAATCAGGTGGACACCTACAGACGGAAAATTATTGTATGAGTTTGGCTAAAAACTTGAAATTTAAAACTTGAGACTTATTTGTGTATAAACTGTGAGAAAATTACATTTCACTAGGAGGACTGTGTACGTCTGCTGACTAGTACTACAATATTACAAATTTTCTTAAACAATTAGGTAAATGCTGTAATTTGTCATGATTTCAGATAGCATTTCAACAGTTGTGACTACTGTATTACTTCTAGCTTCATGTATTTGCCCAATAAAATAATTTGCCATACCATTAGGAATATAGGCCAGTTTCAGTCAGAGAAATTCCCTTTGGAACACTTAGAAAATATTATTTTATATTTAATATGCCTAAGAAATTTGGGGCTTATCATCATGAATAGCCTCCTTTATATGAAACTAAGATCTTATAAAAGTAAAATAAGAGGCAGAAACGTGTAGTGGAAAGTGGATTGATAATTAAAAGGCTCAAGTGCTAGTTCAAGTTTTGTTATTAACTAGACACACTAATTTATCTCACACCCAAAAAATAAAAGCTATTGGCTTTGCTAATTTGTAAAGGTTTCCCAGTTTCAAAACTTATTACTTTAAATTTTACCTGTGTATTCTGGAAAAAAAAAAAACATACCAAAAACACTTCTTTGTGACAACAGACACTACAGATATTAGAACCTGGTTAATCTAATGGTAATCTATTAACAGCAAAGAAAAAAAAAAAAAAGGAAATTTAATGATAATCTATTAACAGAAAAAAATGGAAATTTAAAATTAAAATTTAAATTTAAACCATTTCTAGCCACCTTTGCCTCCTGTAATTATCCTATAATATGGTTTTGGTCAGTAAAACATATTGATGGACGATTTTGAAGGCTGAGGCCTGTAAGAACAAATCCAAATTAAAAATAAGAAAATTAAGAGACCTGGCTGGCTCAGTCAGAGAGCATTTGACTCCTGATTTCAGGGTCATGAGTTCAAGCTCCAAGTTGGGTGCAGAGATTACTTAAATAAATTTCAAAAAGGGGCGCATGGGGGCACCTTGGTGGCTCAGTCAGTTAAGCGTCCGACTTTGGCTCCAGTCATGAGCTCATGGTTTGTGAGTTCTAGCCCCGCATCAGCCTCTCTGCTGTTAGCACAGGGCCTGCTTTGAAGCCTCTGTCTCCATTTCTGTCTGCCCCTCCTCCACTGGTGCTCTCTCCTCAAAAAGAAAGAAACATTTAAAAAAGGGGAGTGGGTGCCTGGGTGGTTCAGTCCATTAAGTGCCCAACTCTTGATTTTAGCTCAGGTCACGATAGCACCATTTGTGGGTTGCAGACCCACCTCAGGCTCTGTGCTGACAGTGCCTAGTCTGCTTGGGATTCTCTCTCTCTCCCTCATTCTCTACCCTTCCCCTGCTTGCTCTCTGTCTCTTTCTCTCTCTCAAAATAAACTTTTAAAAAATAATTTAAGAAATCTTTAAAAAATAAGAAAATTAACTAGTTTTCCCTGGTTCAAAAAAGGAAAGAAATGCTCCTTTTGGTTAAAGCTTTTATTCAGAAAACCTAAATTGTGAATTCAGTTGTGAATTCTTTTCTGCTCCTTTGAGGTGTATGTAAATCTTTTTACAAGCTAAATAAACTTGCCAGCTGTACTGCCCCAACAACGTCTTTTTCTGAAGGTCCTAGGAGCCATCTCTTTGAGATGTAAACATCAAGGAAGATAGCTCCTGATGCCCCATTTCCTGTGGGTAAGTAAAAGCCTAATTTCAGGTGGTTCCTGGCTCCAAGTTGCAAAGCTACTCCATTACAAATATAGGAGAAATGTGTTTTTGCTTTGGATAAGGCAGTTAGCAAGTACACACGGTTGCCCAACTTAGCAGGTGAATTTAGGGTGAACTCTTTGTGACAAATGATGCCGTCTTCCTTGAGGACTAGTTATTGCTTATCTTGAGAAAATATATGGAATGCGTCCTATCTGCTTGGCTATGTAAGAGGCTGAGATTTCTCTTGTCTTTGCAATCCCTTTAGTGGGTTGCCTGTGAGGCACATCACATTGGAGGGTAAAGTGTATTCGGAAATAAAACTGACCTTGCTCCTCTACTTTTTGGAGAGGTTTGTATTGTTTGTTTGTTTTTGAGAGAGAGAGAGTGCAGGAGCAGGGAGGAGGAGAGGGAGAGAGAGAATCTTAAGTGGGCTCCAAGCCCAGTGCAGAGCCAGGACATGGGACTTAATCTCATGACCTTGAGATCATGACCTGAGCCAAAATCACGAGTCGGACACCTAACTGACTGAACAAGCCAGGTGTCCCTGTTTGGTTGTTCTTTAAGTTGAAAGCATATTTGGATTTTACTTCTATTTCCTTAGAAGGCCCATGGGTCATACTGTAAAGAGACTGTCCAACAAAGAGATAGTCTCAGTGCTGCATAATTGCCTAAGAAAAACTGAGAACAAATTTCAAGAGAAGAGTAAGCATGAGAGGAGCAGCAAACATGGTAGGATGAAATGTTGGCTATCAAGAAACTTCCAGGGGGAAGATAGTCTAAACTAAAACAAGGATATCCTAATTAAATTTTAAGTCCTTCAAGATTTCAAAATCTTAAGATTTTGTTTTATTGAAATAAAAACAAACCTGCACTGTCTATTTTAGAAACTAAAAAACTGAGCAAAAATGCAATACAAAACGATTTAGGAAAGAAAAGGACATTAAAAATACTATAGCTAACTTAATCCAGGTTATCAAATAAGATGTTGGAGCCAAAAGATAACATAATTCCCCACCACTAATCCTAGAATTTCAGGAGGGATGTTTGAACTGGTCCATTTCTCTTGACTCTCAAAGAACAAAGCATCCCTGGATTACACCTAGGTCCATCAGCATTGTCTAGATATTATTAATCATAACTTTAAAAATCTGGGAGGCATATAAATAATCTTGTACAAAAGAGTTGGAACAATTGCTAAACTTTGAGTAAATGAAAGCATGTGTGAAATTGGAGTTCTTATTATAGGGCAACCCTCACAGAATGTGGAACTCTCTAGGGTGTAAAGCATCCATCAACCTAGCAGTAAATAATGTCATAGCAACTAAAACTTAGCCTTGTTTTCAAGATCTCCAGGTATTTTGCCCGCTGTTTGGAAATAGGACTACCTTAACTATCTCAGTAAGATGGGTGCTTGGGAAGTGGAAAGTGGGCTTTGAAAGAGAGATCTGGAGTACCTATTAATATAAACAAGTGGAAGCTGAATGATTAATTACACAAATGTAGGAAGATGTATTTATACATCAAGCAGGTCCCATTAGTGAATATGTGCAGATCTCCATCTAAATCAAAAATCCCTGTTGCCTGCCAATATATCTTACTCTGTTTTCTTTTGGTGTGTTTCCTGCTCACTCATAATTCCTTGTGTAGCATGTAGATCATAACTGATGTTCAAATTAAATCTTTAGATTTTTAGAATTTAAGAACTTTAAGAAACTTTAGGAATTGTCTATTCTGGTGCTTCTCCAATTTGATTAAAGACTTCTGGGGGCGCCTGGGTGGCGCAGTCGGTTAAGCGTCCGACTTCAGCCAGGTCACGATCTCGCGGTCCGTGAGTTCGAGCCCCGCGTCGGGCTCTGGGCTGATGGCTCAGAGCCTGGAGCCTGTTTCCGATTCTGTGTCTCCCTCTCTCTCTCTGCCCCTCCCCCGTTCATGCTCTGTCTCTCTCTGTCCCAAAAATAAATAAACGTTGAAAAAAAAATTAAAAAAAAAAAAAAAGACTTTTGTAGGTGCTTCTCAGACATAGATATTCCCAACTATCCTTCCTGAGGATAATGATCCTGTAAATGAAGCCTGGGAATTTATATTGTTAGTAAGTATCCCTAGTAATTCTTATCATCAGGGATATACAAGGAAAAGCTGACCAAGTCCAAATTCCTCTTTTCACACAATGCCCTGTCCAGATTTACACACTAAGTCTCATAGGAACTAATAGAACCTCATTTCTGTATGAATATTCATATTAGAAGTTCACCAGAAGACATGCATCTTGCCTTGTTAATGTACATTGAGTTTATATTTAATAATTTTATTGTAAACCATTATACAATAAACATTATTATAGAAATGCCTTTGTGCTTATTTGCAAGTCTATGTGTGAGAAACAAAATCTCTGGGTCTTTGTGCTATGTATTTTCTTTTAAATATTGATGAGTATGGTCCATTGGAATTTGAGGTGGGCATATTAATTTATGCATCTGATAATGGTATATGAGTGAGCCAATTTCCCAACACTTTAGCTAAAATTACTTACTAAAAATGCTGATCTTTTCCAGCTAAATAAGTGCTTTGCTAAGATTTGCTTTGAAAATTAATGATTTTGAATATATATATTTAACGTTATTACATCATTTGTTAGTTTTAAATCTAATTCTATCACTCAGGAACCAAATAAGGGATAGTTCTTTTTACTTAAGAATAATATGTCCAATTCTCCAGCTCAGGTATTATTGTTTGAAACAACGTAAATGGATTTTAAAATGGTACCTCCTAGATGCTCATGATGGAACTTCTTTTCTTTTCCCACTAACTTGTCTGTGAAGGCCAAGAAAAGAGTGAAAACAACAATAAAAATTAAAACTTATGTTAGCAATCAATTTAAAGAATTCAGAATTTAAAGAATTCTGAATTGAAGAATTAAAGAATCAGAATTTTCTCAAACTATAGGGCCAATAAAAATGAACTTAAAAAAAATATTGGTGTTTCTGGGTTTTCCTTATTTACATGGCTCATTTTGTTCCATAGAAACACAGGATGACTGTATTTAAAACAAATTTTTTTAAATAAAAGAAGAAACACAGGATGACTGCAAAGATTTAAGGAAACTTTGTATTAGCTTTCAGAGAAATTAGTTCGGTCCTAGTACTAAATGAAAGACCATAGAGTAAATCTGCTATATCTGTTTTCTGTATAAAATAACTTCTTGTTTACCAATGACTTACTTTCTCCACTATTAGTTAGTATGGAGACTGTGCCAATATATATGTATAAAATGAACAATGGCCAACACCCAGAGACCTTTTGAATGGCGGACATCTTTTGAATCTATGCCACTCATGGGTAATAATTTTGAGAAAGTTTGTTCTCCATTAAGCCCTTATACATAGAGGAAAGTTTTGGTTGTGTATTGTAACTATCTGAGATAAAAACTGAATGCTGAGATTCAGGATACGGAAACACTGCTGTCTTTGAAGTGGTTGGAGGGTTTGTTCATGGTTATTACAGTCTCAGCAAAGAGAAAGTAATTACAGGGAGGGTATATCCAGGGAATAGGAGACTGGGGTGCACTGTGCACCACTATTCCTATAACCACTACATTTTCAGGAAATACTGATATATTACAAAATATTTTACGGAAGTACATTTTTTGTACAAACCAATAAAAGGACTCCGTTCTGACTCAAGAGCATCACATGAGAAATAAAGAATAAAGGTGACATGTGAGTGCTGGACATGTGAGCGCTGTAAATTGGACATGTGGTGACATCTGGAAGCTAACATGAAAATCCTAAGAAAGCAAGTCACAGGAATTTATCAAAAGAAGCCTTTGATGGCACAGACTTAAAACTGAATCTAGGCAAGATTCTGAAGGGACTCTCTTGACAATAGGGCTACATACTCTGTTTTATTTGAGTGCAGCAAACATTATATCAACTAACAAATCACATTTGAACATCTTTTAAAATATACATTTAATAATGCATGTTATTACATATATTTTATATATATATATATATATATATATATATATATATATATATATATATAATATTTTATGTATGTGTATTTTAGAGACAATCTCTCAGGTCCGCACAAACAACCTTTGTAAACCTAGAGTAACCATTATTTGATCATAATGTATAGTGATTTCCACAAAGTGCTGGAATGGGTTTTTAACAGTATTATTGAACCTATTTGTGAGAATGTGCTTTAATTTTTTTTTCTAGGTGCAAGAATGAATTAAGAAGATGGTATTTTTATAGACTTCATAAAAATATTACAAAACAAGGCAATTAACTGCTCTTTGAAAACTTTGGTAAAATTCTGAAAAGTTTGTAAAAATTTTCTCACATACGCCTTTTGTGTCTGACTATATTTTCATTCTGACCTTAAATAATGCTATACTCATGTTTTCAACTCTATCATATGGTTATGATATCTGTATTTTCCTAGGAAAATGCTTTCCACTCACATTTGAAATTAATTGGCCAAATTATATGTGATATTCTTAAAAATATCAATTTTTCCTCATAATTACATCCATTATGTTTCATAATGAAATTTATTTCATTTTTTCTAAGTAGAATTTCCTAAAGTTTATTTACTATTTTAACTTCATTGTTCAAGTCTACAGGTTGTCTATTCTTTTAATATGCTTTGTATGTTATATTGTATTATGTATTAAGAACATATAAATCCAAGAAAATAGCTGGGTATATTTATAGGAACTGTAATTAATTTTACTGAAAATACATAATATAAAGACTGTAATTAGGGGCACCTGGGTGGCTCAGTCGATTGGGCACCTGACTTCTGGTCAGGTCATTATCTCACGGTTCGTGAGTTTGATCCCCACCTCGGGCTCGATGCTGACAGTTCAGAGCCTGGAGCCTGCTTTGGACTCTGTGTCTTTCCCTTTCTCTGTTCATCCCTTGCTCATGTTCTGTCTCTCTCTCTCTCTCTCAAAATAAATAAACATTAAAAAAAAACCTGTAATTTGATACAGGTGTGCTGTTTCAAAGGGACACATGCATCCCAATGTTTATAGCAGTGCTGTTGACAATAGTCAAAGTATGGAAAGAGCCCAAATGTCCAACAATGGATGAATGGATAAAGAAGATGTGGTATATATATACAATGGAGTATTACTCAGCAATCAAAAAGAATGAAATCATGTAATTTGCATGTATGTGGATGGAACTAGTATTATGCTAAGCGCAATTAGTCAGAGAAAGACAGATATTATATGACTTCACTCACATGAGGAATTTAAGATACATAACAAGTGCACACAAGGGATGGGAAGCAAAAAACATAATAAAATATAATATAAAAACGGGGGGGAACCATAAGAGACTCTCAAATATAGAGAAAAAACTGAGGGTTGCTGGAGGTGTTGAGGGAGGGGGAATGGGCTAAATGAGTAAGGGACATTAAGGAATCTACTCCTGAAATCACTGTTGCACTATATGCTAAACTAGCTTTCATGTAAATATAATAAATAAATTTAATAAAAAATCTGCAATTATAATTGTTAATAGAATTTTTTCTCTCTCCATACAAATATATATTTACCCTGGAAACACATTTCACAGAAGCAAACAGATTTTTTTTTAATTTTTTTTAATGTTTTTTTTTTTTTTTTATTTATTATTGAGAGCAAGAGACAGAGTGCAAACAGGGGAGGGTCAAAGAGAGGGAGACACAGAATCTGAAACAGGCTCCAGGCTCTGAGCGGTCAGCACAGAGCCCGACGCAGGGCTCGAACTCACGGACCGAGAGATCATGACCTGAGCGGAAGTCGCTTAACCCACCGAGCCACCCAGGCGCCCCAGCAAACAGATTTTTAATAAAACTATTACCTATTAATATAAAGTTTGCTGTTCCTGTTTTCCAAACATTACTATTGAATTTCAAAAGAATTGTAAAAAAATATGTAAATAATAAGTAAATAAGTAAATAAATAATAAAAGCTCAAATATGTTAATTTGCAAGGAAAACAACATAAATATAGTATTTACACGTTACTGCTGGTCTTAATGGGTGTGTGTGTGTACACACAGTGCTCTCAGAACGTGATACTACACACTGAAAAATATTGGCCCATAGATAAAAACGCACATCAATTAATATTTTGTTTCAATAAAGCCAATCTTAAAATGTGCTACGGTAGCAGATTACAGAATTTGGAAACTTCACTTAAGATCCCGTCAAAGTTATTGTGGCAGAGAACACAACTATTTCTAAAATTTCTCATCGCGTTGGAACTGAAATCCCCCATTAAGTTCCCAAAGCATTTTTTTGTACATTGATTTACATCTTGGAACTTTACCATAAGAATGTGGCCCACATAGCATGCAGTACAATTCAGTTGCGTGCAGTGTGGCAAAAGAAACGGTAGCTTATTCTCTTAAATCCTGACCACTCGCTCGTGTCTCAGCAAGTTTATATAGTATTGTGTCTGCTTTTCCCACACGATTTTAGTTGTTTTAAGATAACTACATCAATTAAGCCCCAAAATATTTTTTTTTTTATTAGCGTAGTATTCATAGAATGCGATTTGATTTTTGTTCTTCAGGAAGCTTTTTTTTTTTTTTTTTTCCTGAAACATGCTCAACCTTACTTACAAGTATCTAGAAGTATTCTTACAGTGACAATTAATCTCTTTCCTGGATCCATGTTCAGCACAACAGAAAGCATAAAATACATAGTATTCAAGAAATCAAAATAAAACTTCATAATGGAAAAAACATGGAAGCGTTTTTGATGTGAAAAATAAGAAAATAAATGTATTATAATATTTCTAGTTAATCTAATTGTAATCAAATAAGCTTTAACACTATATATTAAGAAAATCAAGTGTTATATGGAAACCAATTTGACAATAAATTCCATATATTGAAACAACACAACATAAGTTAAAAAAAAAAAAGGTTAAGAACCATATGATCCCCTCAATAGATTCAGAAAAAGCATATAACAGTACAACATCCATTCATGATAAAAAACTCTCAACAAAGTAGGTTTATAGGGAACATACCTCAACAAAATAAAGGCCATATATGAAAATCTCAACAAAAAAAATCAAGAGGGGGGCGCCTGGGTGGCGCAGTCGGTTAAGCGTCCGACTTCAGCCAGGTCACGATCTTGCGGTCCGTGAGTTCGAGCCCCGCGTCAGGCTCTGGGCTGATGGCTCGGAGACTGGAGCCTGTTTCTGATTCTGTGTCTCCCTCTCTCTCTGCCCCTCCCCCGTTCATGCTCTGTCTCTCTCTGTTCCAAAAATAAATAAACGTTGAAAAAAAAATTTAAAAAAAAATCAAGAGGGCATATATATATATATATATATATATATATATATACACATATTTTAAATATATGAAATTTATTGTCAAATTGGTTTCCATACAACACCCAGTGTTCATCCCAAAAGAAGAGGGTATATGTTTTAATTCTCATGTTAGAAAACACATGTTATATATTTTTTAAATACATTAACTTTCTGTCAAAAATCATCTATGGTGTTTGAGAACGTTAGGGATAACCACTAAGCTAAGAATCGATGGGGGACTAAATATTTTATGGCTTCCCCTATTTTTCTTCTTGCATTTTCATACCTTAGAAATCCATTCTTTTCTGTCCTACATCTACAATAATCTCCCTCTTGTGTTTCTCTACTTATTTTTCTTTTTTTTTTTCAACGTTTATTTATTTGTGGGACAGAGAGAGACAGAGCATGAACGGGGGAGGGGCAGAGAGAGAGGGAGACACAGAATCGGAAACAGGCTCCAGGCTCTGAGCCATCAGCCCAGAGCCCGACGCGGGGCTCGAACTCACAGACCGCGAGATCGTGACCTGGCTGAAGTCGGACGCTCAACCGACCGCGCCACCCAGGCGCCCCTATCTCTACTTATTTTTCAAGGCTTCGTTATTGACTCTCCATAAGCATAATCAGCTATTTCATGAGCTCTATTTACAAACACTTTAAAGTAAACTATGTCATAGCCTTGAATATTTTGTGCTTATATATATGTGTATATGTAATACATAAGCCTATATATGTATATATGTATTTTATGTTTCTTGCACCCTTCAAACTTAGCTCCTTCTGCACTGGTCACGTCCTGCTTCCTATTACCAACAGAAGTCGCAGTGATCAAAATACTGCATTCACTCAAGATGTGCCATTTGTGAGGACAACACTGAATTCATTCTCCTTTAAGAAACTTTAAAACAAAGGAGTCATGATAAATTTATCCTAAGAAGGAATTCATCATGACAAATATTTGAATAACAATTATTTTACAATGACAAGTTAGACCCATGGTAGTTTATAGCACAACCCCAAAAATCCTTTATGGGATATTAGCAAGTTGTAACTTGGTTCACATTGTTTAACAATGTGTCGGAACTACAAAAACAAAGTAGGATTTTGTCTTGATGACTACAGAACACTGGGGAATTGACAAACTGAAGTGTTCTCTGGCAGTCATAGGGTTTCTAATGACAGCCTCCCCACAGGGATCTTCTGTTTGTGAAAACAGCTATTACTATTCACAGTTGTATCTCATGCCAGCCCAGTGAAACTTGTGAATGTTGTAATCAATGGTAATTGAAAATGTTAATAACATGAAAATTTAATCTGGACAAAGGTGTCAGACAACAGTGCTTTAGACACATCTCTTGGCACATGGTTGGCACGGGCTAAATATCCAAATATGTTAATAAATGAATGCTGAATCAGGTAAAAACACAATTCAGCAAGGAAAATAACAATACAAAACACATCAGTTTCCTTCCTAGATGCAACAGTTCTGAAACAAAAATTGTCATGTAACAGTCACTTAACAAAATGAAAGAAGCAAGAATGAAGGAATAGGTTTCTACATGAAAATAAAAGAGATGTGACACAAAAGGATTGAGAGCATGAAAAATATATATTAGAATGAACTATTTTCAATCTGAAACATTCAAAAGGAACCTTCTGCTAATTTTAGCCTTCTTTGGACCTTATCATTTATTGTATTCAGAAATGCTATTTTGGTACATTCTCTTTTCCTCATTCTCTCTGCCTCTCTCTCCTTGTAATAATTAGCATACATTTTTGAGTTCTACTTTCAAAAATCGACATTATATAATAAGCATGTTTGCAATTGCTAAAGAAACAGTTAAACTTAGCGATAGTAAAATAAAATCAAATGATTGATTGGTTTAATTAAAGTTTTACTTTGAGGTAATTGTAGATTCACACGCAGGTTTGTAAAAAATAATACAGAGTTCCTGTGTACCCTATACTCAGCTTCCCCCAATGATAAGATGTTATAAAACTGTAAATACCACAATCAGGATATTGACATTGAACATTCAAGATGCAGAACATTTCCATTATTAGAAGAATCCTGAATGTTGCTTGTGTTAGCTTCACATGTTTCTCTACTGACTCCCTCCTCTGTAATACCTGGCCACCTCAATTTCGTCCATTTTCTATAATTTTGTCATTTCAAGAATGTTATATAAAGGGAATAATAAAGAATACAACTTTAGGTCCTTTTGTTTGTTTGTTTCATTCAGTAAAATTTCCTGAAAATTCATTCAGGTTTCTGTGTGTCTCAATAATTTATTCCTTTTTATTGGTGAGTAGTATTCCACAGTATGGCGGTACTCTGGCTTGTTCAACTATGAATGTATTGAAAGATAACTGGGCTGTTTTCAAATGTTGGCCAGTACAAATAAAGCTACTGTAAACCTTTACGTACAGATTTCATGTGAACATAAGTCTTCATTTCTCTAGAATACATGCCCAGGACTGCAATTACTGTGCTATTTGATAGTCAGATACTTTGTTTTATATTAAAAACATCTAGATTAGTTTCCAGAGTGGCTGTCCCACTTTTGGTTTCCACCAGCAATGAAGGAGTGATCCGACTTGTTTATATTTTCATCAACTTTGGTAGTGACACTATTTTTTTTTTTACAGTAGCCATTCAACTATGCAGCAGTAACTAATTGTGGCTTTAACTTGCCTTTCTCTGAGAGAAAATAACAGTGAACATCTTCCCATGCTCAATTAGAGAAAATAGCATTGAACATCTTTCCATCTTTTCCCTCCATATATTTTGTTCAATGAAATGTTTTTTTTTAATGTGTTGTCCTTTTCTCATTTGTGTGTGTGTGCATGTGTGTGTGTTTGTCTGTGATTGTGTGTGTATATGTTTATTAATTAGTTTTGAGAATGCTACATATATTTCAGATACTTCTCATTTGTCAGGTACATGTTATGGGAATATCTTCTTTGAGTCTGCAGATTCTCTTTTGCTTCACTTTATAGAGTCTTTTGCAGAGCAAAGTTTTTAATTTTGATGAAGCTCAGCTAATGAATTTTTCCTTTTAGAGATTAAGCTTTTGGTGACAAGTCTAAAGACCAGCCCTAAGTCCTGAACATTTTCTTTTTTTCTAGAAGTTTTACAATTTTACATCTTATATTTAAGTCTGTGATCTCACCTCATTTTTATAAAGTTTGAAACATAACTCTAGGTTCTTTTTGTTGGTCGTGTTCTATGAATGTCTAATTACTCCAACACTATTGGTGGAAAAGCATATCTATCTTCTATTAACTTGCCTTTACATCCTTGTCAAAATCACTTGGGCATATTTCGTGTAGATCTATTTCTGGTTTCTCTTTCTCACTGCATTAATGCATCCATCTTTCCTTATGTAAATATGACACAGCCCTGATTACAGTAGCTATTTAAGTCTAAAAAGTAAGATTGATTCCTCTCATTTTTTTATTCTTTGACAAAACTGTTGCAGCTATTATATTTCTTTTGCTTTTCTAAATCCACTTTAGAAGAATCTTAACCATATGTCCAAGAACAGAAATTTTGTTAAAATACATATCAATGTGGGGAGGACTGACATATTTGCTATTGTTTATTCCAATCCATTAATAAGATATCTCTCCTTTATTTAGATATTTTAATTTTTTTCATTGTCACTGTATTTTTCAGCATCAAATGCTGTATTTAAAAAAAATTTAAATATTTTATTCATTGTTTGAGAAAGGCAGAGCATGAATCGGGGAGGGGCAGAGAGAGGGAGATATAGAATCAGAAGCAGGCTCCAGGCTCTGAGCTGTCAGCACAGAGCCAGACGCTGGGCTTGAACGTGGAAACCACAAGATCATGACCTGAGCCTAAGTTGGATGCTTAACCAACTGAGCCACCCAGGTGCCCCTGCTGTACATTTCTTTTAAGTGAGCTCTGTGCCCAACATGGAACTTGAACTCATGATACAAGATCAAGAGCCGCATGTTCTACCAACTGAGCCAGACAGGTGTCCCAAGTGCTGTGCATTTAAAAAAATATTTCTACCTAAGTGTTTCATTTTGAGCCATTATAATTGATATATTTTAATTTTTGTGTAAACATATCCACTTGATGGTATAAAATTATTAATATTTTTCATGTTTATCTTATATCCTATAACCTTTCTGGATCTATTTATTAGTTCTAGAGTTTTTAAGATTTCTTGGGATTTTCTTCATAGACATTCATGTCATTTAAAAATGACAGTTTTGGGGCGCCTGGGTGGCGCAGTCGGTTAAGCGTTCGACTTCAGCCAGGTCACGATCTCGCGGTCCGTGAGTTCGAGCCCCGCGTCAGGCTCTGGGCTGATGGCTCAGAGCCTGGAGCCTGTTTCCGATTCTGTGTCTCCCTCTCTCTCTGCCCCTCCCCCATTCATGCTCTGTCTCTCTCTGTCCCAAAAATAAATAAACGTTGAAAAAAAAAATGACAGTTTTATTTCTTCTTTTGTAATCTTCCTAAACTTTTATTTCCTTTTCTTGCCTTACTGGACTGGCTACAACTTCCAACATATGTTAAATAGGAATGGTGAGTGAACATTATGGCCTTGTTCCTGATCTGTGGGAGAAAGCATTAAGTCTTTCATATTCAAGTACACGTTTAGCTCTAGGTTTATCACAGATGTTCTCTATCAGGTTGAAAAAGTTCCTCATTATTTCTGTTTTTTCTGGGAGGCTTAATCATGTGTTGAATTTTGTCAAATGCTTGTTTTGCACTGATAACATCACATGACATTGCATCTCTAGTCTGTTTAGTGGATTACATCAATTCATTTTCAAATATTGAAACAGTTTTGAGTCCTTAGTACAAACCCTACTTGGTCACGATGTGTAATACTTTTCAAATATTACTGTATTTGCTAATATTTACTTGAGGATTTTAAGGTCTATACTCAGGAGAGTTTTTATTTTTTGTTTTTTTTGGCACTGTAGTTTTATTTTTTGGCACTGTCCTTGTTTGGTTTGGGTATCAGATTAATAATAGAGTCATGAAATAATTTTACATGTGTTCCCTCTTCTATTTTCTAGAAGTGATAATGTAGAATTAGTGTTAATTCCTCTTTAAATCTTTGGTATAATTCTCCAGTGAAAACATCTTGGACAAGACATATAATTCTGCACTTTCAAACTAAAAATATTGATCTCCTTAATAGTTATAGGGCTATTCAAATATACTATTTTAATTGCGGTGAACTCTGGTAGCTTGAATTTTTTAAATAATTGGTCTATTTCAACTGTGAGGAGAGGTGTCCATATTATTTCTCTTTATATACTTTTGGTGTCTGCAGCGTCTAGAGTATTTCCTACGGTTTCATTCCTTACATTAGTAATTTATGTCTTTTCTCTTTTTTCCCTGTATTAGTCTTATTAGAAGTTTTCAATTTTATCAATATTTTCAAAGAACCAACTTTGTATTTTTTGTATTATTTTTCCAATTTTATTTTCACTGATTTCTTCTAACTCCGTTAGTCCTCTTCTGCTTCTTTGTGTTTATTTTGCTTTTCTTTTTCTAGGTTCTTAAGGTGGGAGGTGTAATTATTGATATTAGTGATACTTTTCTTTTTTAACTTTATTTTCATTTATTTTGTGTGTTGGGGAGAGGGCGGCACAGAAACAGAGGGAGAGAGAGAATCCCAGGCATGCTCCATTCTGTCAGTGCAGACCCCCATGCAGGATTCAATCCCACCAACCATGAGATCATGACCTGAGGAGAAATCAAGAGTCAGATACTTAACAGACTGAGCCACCCAGGCATCCCAACGGTGATACTTTCTAATGTAGTCACTTAGTGCTGTAAGTTTTCATCTGGATAGTGTTTTACTAGAGTTCCAGACAATGTGATATGTTATATTTTCATTTGTATAAATCTATTTTTATTTATCTATATTGAATCTGCGTCTCTGTGTGGGTTTTTTTTTCTTTTTAGTGGTTGTTCTAGGTATTACAATATATACATAATTTATCCCATTTTAATACTGTAATTTTTCTTACATCCACTAAGCATAATTTAAAACTCTAGAAGAGAGAAAAGTCTACTACATTAACCCACGTTATTGTTTACCATATTCCTTCTCGATGTTCCAAATTTCCTTCTTTTATGTTACCTTTCTGTTTAGAGAATTTCCTTAGGATAGAGAAACAAGCCTTTTGTAGAAAGATCTTTCAGTTATTCCATCTGAGCATGTCTTTATTTACCCTTCTTTTCCTGAATGGTATTTTCATTCAAAATAGGAATCCAGGTTGACATGGTATTTTTGGTGGTTTTTTTGTACCTCCCCCCTGCCCCTCCTCCAGAACCTAAGTATTATAGCACTTCATTATTTCCTCCATGGATTCGGGTGTGTGTGTGTGTGTGTGTGTGTGTGTGTGTGAATATATATACATATATATATTATAGAATATATATTAATGTTAATTATTATGTATTAATATATTATTATATATCAATTATATTAATTGTATATTGATTATATATTATTAATATATTTTATTATATTATAATTAATATAATATATTATATTATAATAATATATTATATAATTATATATAATTATATAACATATTATAATATTATTAATACATTATATAGTATATAGTATATATTAATATATTAATATTAATACATTTTCAATCATGGGGTGCCTGGGTGGCTCAGGTGGAAGTGTCTGGCATTTGATTTCCACTCATGATCTCACAGTTCATGAGTTCAAGTCCCATGTTGGGCTCTATGCTGATGGTGCAGAGCCTGCTTGGGATGTCTTTCTCCCTCTCCCTGTGCCCTTCTTTGCTCATGCTCACTCTCTCAAATAAATAAATAAACTTTTTTTTAAATAAGTTTTTAGACATTTCTCCAACTAATATTTCAGCCCACTTTCTCCTCTTCCTCCAGCAATAGTGATGAGACAAAGGGCAAATAAATTGTTTGAACTGAAATAGTCTTTGAGCCTCTGTTATTTTTTCCAGTTTATTTTTTTCTGTTTCTCCTACTGGGCAATTTCTACTCTAAGTTTACCAGTTCTTTCCCAATACTCCTTCATTCTTCTATCTTTGAGTTTACTGAGTCTTTTCTATGTTCTGTCCATTCTGCTGTTGAGGCTCTTCACTGACTTTATTTCTCTTATTTCATTTTTAATGCTAAAATTTCCATTTGAGTCTATGTTTTCTAACTCATTGATAAGGCTTTTTCTTTCTTTACTGAGGCTACTTTGTATGTTTTTTGTTCATATTTGCTCATTGAACCATTTTTATCATGTCTGGTTTCATAGATTTGTCAGGTAATTCTAACAGATATGTAATCTCAAAATTGTCATCTATTGATTGTCTTTTTACTGTAGTTTAATATCTTCCTGATTATTGACATGTTGAGTGATCTCTAATACCTTTTTTTAAAGTTTATTTATTTTTGAGAGATAAAGAGCGCAAGCTGGGGAGGGACAGAGAGAGAGACACACACAGAATCTGTAGCAGACTCCAGGCTCCAAACTGTCAGCACAGAGCCTGATGTGGGGCTCAAACTGACCAACCTTGAGATCACGACCTTAGGCGAAGTCGGACCCTTAACTGACTGATCCACCCAGGTATCCCGAGGGATCTCTGATTAAAACCTGATCATTTTTAGTACTGTGTTATGAGATTTGGGTTTCTATTTAAATCTGTTTTAGTTAGCTTCCTCTGACACCCACCAGCAAGATAAAAGGCACGTGCTGCCTCATTAATTTCAGGCAGGTCTGACAGCCCAGGTTCTCCTCCGCTGAGGCAAGGCCTCATCACTCCAAGCAGGGATAGGGATTCTATTTTCCCACTAGGTCCCCACTGATACTTCCCCTACATTAGATGGCTTGAAGTTCCTTTAACTGTTCATCACACACCTTCACTGATACTAGAGCAGAAGTCTCTTTCCCACCTGACCCCAGTGCCCCACTGCACCTTCCATAATACCACTCTTCAAGATTTTTAGTTGTACTTAGTTCCAGGACTAGGTAAAAGGAAAACATCTTCCTAGAAGTGGAAGGCTACATAATTAATGTTAATAATCATTATATATCTACTTTTTGTTTTGTGAAGTATATAACATAGTTTGTCTGAAAGTAATATAATTCTGGGGGCGGCTGGGTGGCTCAGTCAGTTAAGCATCAGACTTTGGCTCAGGTCATGATCTCACAGTTTATGAGTTCAAGCCCCACGTTGGGCTCTGTGCTGACAGCTTGGAGCCTGGATCCTGCTTCGAATTCTGTGTCTCCCTCTCTCTTTGCCCATCCCCTGCTCATGCTCTCTCTCTGTCTGTCTCTCTCTCTCAAAACTTAATGAACATTAAAAAAAAAATAGTAATATAATTCTGACCTCACTCATCAAGATTCTCTTCTGGTCCTAATGTGGGTCCCTTATCAAGCTTTCTCATCAGATAATTTAAGAAATCAATTAGTACTCCAAGTGTATGTTGACTCAGTATCATTCTGCTTGGGGTTTTTGCCTTTTTTCAGATAGATAGATAGATAGATAGATAGATAGATAGAATGAACAAAAGAAAAAAAAAGAAAAAAGAAAAGAAAAGAAAAAAGAAAAGAAAAAAAAAAGAAAAGAAAAGATAAAAGAAAAGACCTTGCTTCCTGCTTCTTGAGATAGATATTCCTGTTATTTTGTGTTCCTGAAATACGTGGATTAAAATTTATGTCCTCTTCTGGAAAATACAGTAGTCTTCCTCCATCTTATTAGAAACTGATTCCAACATTTCTGAAGCAACTCAGAACATTTTCTTTAAAAAAAAAGTGTGCCCTTATTTTGTACTTTACTTTCATCTTTCTAGCACACTCCTAATATATAACTATTAATTGAGCAAAATAAAGTTCTGCTTACATGTAAGGGTAATTGTCATATCTTATGAGAAAGTTGACAACTTTTTAAAAAAATTGTTTCACATCTATTCCCTATAATTGTATTTGCACATCTTTCTATTTATGTATGTTTACTTATATAGTTACCTGGTCATAACATAAAGAAAAAAACATTAACCAACACATTAAAAAACAAATATATCTGGGCGTCTGGGTGGCTCAGTCGGTTAAGAGTCTGACTCTCAATTTTAGCTCAGGTCATGATCTCATGGTTGGTGGGATCAAGCCCTGCCTTAGGCTCTGGGCTGACAGTGTGGAGCCTGCTTGGGATTCTCTCTCTTTGTCTCTCTCTGCCCCTCCCCTGCACTCTCTCCCTTTCTCTGAAAATAAATAAACATAAAAAAAAAAAAAACAAATATAACCCAAATTAATGGACCTTCTCAAGGGAAGAAGTAATGTCCTCTAGCTAATTAAAAATCTTAGAGTTCAATCACTGGTTGATTAGCTGGTTGTGAATAACAATCAACCCAAAAAGAGGTAGCAAGCTGTCCCCACAAGCCAGACAGGCACAAGACATAGAACAATATAAGGTGATCCAGAAATCCTGAACATGTAGTCTCGGGACATTATGTTGCACTGAAAAAAAAAAAAAAAAAAGGATGTAGAGTATTTTACTAGTCTCTAGCTATTAATATCCTGAATAGAAACAAGCCGGGGCGCCTGGGTGGCGTAGTCGGTTGAGCGTCCTACTTCAGCCAGGTCACGATCTTGCGGTCCGTGAGTTCGAGCCCCGCGTCGGGCTCTGGGCTGATGGCTCAGAGACTGGAGCCTGTTTCCGATTCTGTGTCTCCCTCTCTCTCTGCCCCTCCCCCGTTCATGCTCTGTCTCTCTCTGTCCCAAAAATAAAAATTAAAAAAAAAAAAAAGTTGAAAAAAAACAAAAAAAACCAAAAAAAAAACAAGCCAAAGTTAGAGGCAGCCAAGGTAAAATACCCTGTCAACAAAATAACTGCAAAGCATTATTTTTTGGTCCTTGTAATGCTTAGTTGGAAATTTTTGTAAGATATTTTTCTGACCATATTCTAAAACTGTATTTTGATATCTGACAGAAATTTTGATAAGAGGATACAATGAGCCAATGCTTCTTATGCCACCAAACTTACATGCATTAGTTGTGTTTATCTCCTATAAAATTTACTAGCCTTGAGTTCTCATGCCTAGAGCTAATACCATATAGTGCATAATACTTAGCAGTAACTTGATCAGAAATCTTAAAGTTTTCACATAATCCTGATATGCTGTGTCTCCTTTCTATTTCTAGATCTGTCAGTATATGATGAAATTTTAGTAATTGACATACAACAGCCATAATTGTTTTCTCTCTGAGGCAAGGTGTCCCAAAATTCAGAACGGATGATGAAAGAAACTAATAAAACTTACCATTGCACAAAGAGCTCAAGTATATGGAAATGTTGTAAACCTCAGTTTAGAAATATCGTTTACACCGGTGTTACCTTTGAATTTCAGTATTGGCAGACTTCAAATATACTTTGTGTCCTCTTTCTCTATTTATATCTATTTACACACACTTAATAAAAAATTATTTTCCTCTGTGTAAAAGATACACATCTGTTTTTCAAGTTAGTGAATTTCTTGATCTCTTGTAGCCTTTTTTTGTTACCCAGGGAATATTTGAGTAAAACTGTTGACTGGTACTTTCATTGCTCTGATGGTGTGAAATGTCACACAAATTCCTAGTATGTGAACTCTTTGTTCTCAAGAGGTTTGTGTCCTTTCTCCTTAAGACTGAGACCGGAAAATTTCTCTAAGACAGATCCATACCACATACAACCAAACTGAGCTTCTAGCAACTTCTACCATGTGATCATCTTTAGTAAAATTAGTAAAAGAAAAACATTTTTAAAAAATAGAGACAAAGAGAGACTATTCAGGAATACCCTGTGAGCAGCAACACTTGTGAAGCTATTGCTTGTGAAGGGTAAATTTTCACATTTCAAAAATAGCTACAAGTGTAGAAGAGATGGGACTTCTCACTCATCTCCTAAATGTATCTCATTTCTTAGTATCACAAAATCAATTCTAATCCACCCGTATGTTGCTGCTGTACATGATGCTTCCGTTCAGAGTCCTCTCTGTTTTTCGTTTACATACAGAATAGAAGCCTAAGCAACAGACTGATGCCAAATTATGCCATGTGTACCAAAAGAGCCACTGCAAACCAAAACCTGATCAAGTTTAGGAGAAAGAGCAGGAATGAGTTTTCGACAACGAATTTGTAAATGAATTATGCCATCTGCACTTTTTGCTTTCCTTCACACAGGTTGCTCCCTGGGGGCAGAAGACAGCAGAGAGAAGATGCAAAGATAGGAAGAGACTTTAGTAACATTGTTATATTGAGATCGTAGCTGCTATGTGTGTGGCGTTTTTCACTCCACTCCAAACCACTTCTTTCTCTCAGTTTAGGATCTCAAAAAGATTCAAAAAGATTCAAAAAGACTCAAAGAGCCAGTGTGGGACAGAACAACACTTACCAAATTAATGTCGTACAAACTCCGAATGTGTTGCCATCTAGCTTTGTGATAGTTATCTGGGGACTTAGTTCCTTCTTATTTAAAATAAACTCTCTCAGTGGTTATCAGTTTCATTCCCCCAGCTCCTGGCTCTAAACACAACCACACTACAGAGCAGAATTCCAATAATAGCTTATAGGACAAAAGTGACATTTATAGTGGAAAGAGGATGACAAGGCCCTACTTCTGTGTCCAAATGTCTCCCTTCTCCAAGCTGATAACCACTGGGTTAATTGCACCCCTGTCTAATGTAACAAAACAAGAACCAACCAACCAACCAATCAAATAAATAAATAAAACTAACAAAGCCAACTCTAATACTGAGATTTATAAAACAGGCATTTTTTTTTCATCTGTGGAAGGGATCTTTGAATCTTAGATATCATTCATTCCAATACCCTAATTTTATAGGTTAATACATTGAGACCATAAAAGCCAGAACCATGTGAACAAAAAATGACTTGTAACCAAAATTGAATTCCTTGTCATCAACATATTTTCTTGTTTTATATTGATGTATTTTTATGAATAATCATCAAAATTCAGACTTTTAAGGAAACATTAAAATTAACTTCCGCATATGTTTAGTCCGACACACATGTATATTTCATATTCAACATGTATAAAGCTCTAACTGCTTGCATTATTTGGACTGAATTCTCTAAGCATTCACTTCTCCCCTATGATCCTACAGCCATATGCTGAAGGGCAAGTCAGACACACCTGGGGAAAGCCCACCTCGAACTCATTTTAGCACACCTGCTTGGCTCTTTCTACTTATAGGCCCTGTATTCCTGCTGACTGCAATTTTACTAATCCTCTGACCTCATAAAGACTGCCAGGGGCTGGCATGCGTGAGCAGCATGAAATCAAATGTGCCATATTGTTTAGCATCTGCTCCTAACTCCCCATGAAGTTTTCCTCGCAAACAGCAAAGTGCTGTCAGCTTCAATCAGCTCAGTAGAGAACTCCACTCAGATGCATTAGCCTTCGTCTAGGCTTACTCTTCAGGTGACCAGGCCTACATACAAGGCATTAAATATACAATGCAGATATTTAATGTTAATATGCCCATATTACCAAAAGAAAAATCCCCTTGCTTTTACCCTAATATTTCTACATGTTTCCTGAGGTGTGCGCGTTAAACGTGCCTCCTGGGAGGAATGGAACGATTTTAGCAACTATTGTAGGTCTATCTTTCTTCTAGAAATGCTTTGCTTGAAGCTTTTGACTTTCACTCCTCAAGCATTCCCTTAGTCTCATCTTCACTGCAGACAATAATAACATTTAAACGTACCAATGCCCCTTTGCAGAAACATGTTTTCAAAATTTGCAGTGCGCATGGAAATTGGATCTTTTCAGTTTCCTATCAGGAATAGTAATTAAAGAAAAATTACTTTATAAACTAGGAATGCATAAGTGCTGCATAATAGGCAATGCCTGGTTTTAGGCATTCTACCCCATAAACACATTTAAATATTTAAACATCCTTAATCTGCCAAACGCTTAACCTGAAAGATTCTAAACAAGTATCTTCACCTTTCTCAGTAGACAAAAACATTCATTTGCATAATATGCTATTATAGATAATCATTTGAACTCTCATAAAAACAATATGCCTATTCTAAACATATCTGAGAAAAAAATAATTGTGAAGCTAAAAGAAAATGTATTTTATTAACCTAAAACACAGTACTGCCTTTTCTTCTCATTGGTCCCAAAATATCAGTAATCTAATATATATTATTTGTTTATAACTTATGACTCCTCACAGATCACTCAATGAATTAATAACTATTATTCTAATTTCAACTTTTATGTACTGTCAAAAAAATTGACTCTGACCACGTTTCTATTTGTTAATAGTTTGAGTCAAACTGATCAAATATTTTTGAGCATTCTGGCCCTTCACACTCACATTTCAGAGCACCCTTGAATGTCCAGAATTTAGCAGACATCATTTAAATGTATCAGATACAGAAGATGCATGACTTCTCTGAAGGGACAAGGAGGAGGTTGACACACAACTGTACTATTGTGTGCTCACCACTGAATTTTTAATAACGAATATGAGTCATCAAAAATAGTTGAATACTTTGAAACTATGTTAAAATGTGTCCATCGAGAATATTTTTAGTAGGAATTGAATGGCAATAACACTGTTAAGAGTATGCGCTTCTGTGGAAAAATCAGTTTCTTTGACCATAATAGATAATGAAGATCTACTACATATGTATAGATGTGACCTATCTAAAAACCACAGTAGTGAGGACTCTAGTGGCTCCCAAGAATACAAGAATCCTGAAACAACCCTGACTGTTATGGAGAGGATGCAAAGATTGGGCACAAAGAGAAAGAGAAGGAATCTAATGTATGTCAATTAATAGATGATCTTCTTTTTTCGTTTACTTCCCAATCCCAAATATTGTCTCCCTTCTTAGTAGTTTATTTCCTTTATTACACTCTAATCACATCCAAAACATCTAACCACCATAATTTATGGCTACTAGATTGAATGGGTCTATCTACTAGCTTCCTTAATGCAATTAATAATCTCCTATGTGAGGAAGCTTAAGGCTAAATAATCTTAGAAGGGAGAAGGTATTAGAATCCCTGAGGAAGAGCTTACTAGGCCCTATGAAACCAGCCCTATGTGAATAAATATCACAATTAAAACTCCAGCATAAAACTTGATTTAAAGTACAGTAAATTTTATCACACAAATAAACAAATACAGAAGCAACTGATTTTCAGTAAAAAATATTTTCCTCTAGAAAAGAGTATATGCCACAAATCTTGCCAGGTAAGTTTTAATTAAAATTTAAGGAATACTTTGAAAATATTGTGGAAATAGCTTAATGGCACTATATAAGGTTCCTGGAGACCCTTATGTGCCTGAGTATCCAAGGTACAGCACTAAAAGTCACAGCAGTATCCAGATGATGGAGATGAACATTATTTCTGCCTCAGAATTAAAAAAAAATCTACTACCAGAGTATATTTATTTTTTAGCAACAGAATGGTGCTAGAATAAACATCCAAGTAAAGCTAACTGGATTATTAGCAGTTTTCGATAGATAGTTAAGTAGAGAATGAACACCAACAGAGTAATCACCTCTTACTTCAATAACTATGCCAACTCAGGGGGTGAATGACACAGACCTTGAATTGGCTGAGAATTTTAAAACTGCGGCATTTTGAAAGAACAATCTGAAATGAAAGAAGAGTTAATGGTTGTTAAACTTCGTGAAAGCAAGCAGAAGAGCATCCGCTATATTAAAAAAAATGGTAATATAGAAAAATACAAGGGAAACCCAGTCACAGACTGACTTACAGTGCAAATTTGTAGTGTGTGTGTGTGTGTGTGTGTGTGTGTGTGTGTGTGTGTATGTAGTGTTTGCATACAGTATAATAGAAGACAAAGACCAAACTATTCCCCTTAAATTGACTTCAAGAGCCTGGAGTAAATTCGGATTCATTAACGATAATTTGAACAATATAATTCTCTCTTTCTTTAGCTCGTAGTTTCCCTCAAATGTCAGACAATGTAATTTCAAAAATAGCTCAATTTACAGTTTTGGAGGACTGCTAGTTCCCAGAGCAAGTAGTCCAAAGAAATAAATGATACAATGCATTACTTTCTCTTCAAGATAGTATTTGCGTATATCTAATGCATCCTGGTAAAGTTTGAAAGCCAAATGATTATTACATCTAAATTAACCACACTAAAAAGTAAATCATAACTTATTTTGGATTAATTAAAATATTAATGAGGATCTTGAGGTGCCTGAGTGGCTCAGTCAGTTAAGTGTCTGACTCCTGATCTCGGCTCAGGTCATGATTTCATGGTTAGTGAAATAGAATCCATGAGGGGCTCTGTACTCACAGTGGGGAGCATGCTTGGGATTCCCCATCTCCCTCTCTCTCTGCCCCTCGTCCACTTGCACATATGCACTCTCTCTCAAAATAAATAAATAAACACTAAAAAAATTGGTGAGGATACTATTTTTTAGAGTTCATTTAACACAAAATTATGGTTTATTACTGATTCAATCAATACGGTCAATCCGTTTTTTTCTTTTAATTTCTATGCTTGTAAGTAATGGGTAGGAGAAATAAATTTAAAATGTCCTCAAATGAGATAGTTAATTTATAAATACAAACTGGATTTAGTTATCTCTTCAAAGAAACTCATGACGACATAATTTTGTATCTCTCTATATGCCAAAATTGAAGGAAGATAGTCCATGGAGAGTATTCCAATCCAGGGATCAGTTAGACTCATTCAGGTATCTAAATGTACTGCTTTATTAACCACTATACATTTTTCTCCCTTTACACTATGGTTTTTATAGTTCACAGAAGATGCTTAACCACATTCATCAAAATTAATTAACCACATTAATCAAAAATATATCTCCTCTATGAATAATAATAACTTTTGACTTCATTTGAATGGCTCTCAGAAAAGTTCCAGAAGAATTTCTGTGCAGTATATGGCTACATGGCCCTTGATTTTTCAAGTTCTCACGGTGACTGTTACACCAAAAGGACATCATTTCATCAGAGTTCATGAAAACAAAAATGAAAGCCAGTACAAAGGAGAAAGGGCGGTTGAGAAGTAGTAGGAGGACGCGGGTCATATAAGCAAGGCTGGCGAGACACGGCTTACTCTGTCTGGAGTTGGTGTTCAGCACAGTCTACCCATGAGCACTGAGAGCAGCAAAGCGAATAATGTAGTGAGACTACCGCGAGCCGGGCTAAAAGGATGCAGACACATGCAGAGTACATCAGGCCACTAGTGCCGGAAACCACAGTTGAGATGTCAAGACCAGAGAGGTCTTGAAATGCCAGATGAAAGCTCCAGATTCGAGGTAACTGGAACTACCAAGGAACAGAGAATACCTGTTGGCTGAGTTGAACAAAGCAGGGGCAGAGAGAAGCAGGGATAATTAGAGGCCTACAATAAGATGGAGTAGAAACTGCTTTCTAGAGCTGTTTTATTTCAGACTGTCAAATGCTCTTGAATTTTTAATATTTGAGATGAGATGAGCGACTTTTCCCTTATAATTAAAACTTCTTCAGTGGAACAACCATGCATTCTGTTTTTAGAATGGTTATCTTCCCTTAGTTGCCTTCCTTCCTTCGTTCTTCCTTTCTTCATCCAACCAAAAAGTATTTATTGATCATTTGATACATGTGGGGTATTTTGCAGTAATGGGGAAGGAAACACGAAAGAGTTTTATTTCTCAGGCACTCAGTGTTTTATACAGGAGATAGGTAAGCAAAGAGCTAATTTTGCAGGGAGCAGAAGACTCTATCTAAAATTGACCATTGTTATGCCTTTTCCAATATCCAGTGAATATCACAGAACACTGAATATTTTAGGCTGATATTACTGACAGCCATTGCAATTCTGAAATATTTTCTCGGGCCATCTACCACGGTACATTCTTATGACTACACAGAGGGGAATTTAGCTGCTAAGATCAACAAAACTGTTCTTGGTTATTTTATTTTATTTTATTTATTTTTTTTTAAACGTTTATTATTTTTGGGACAGAGAGAGACAGAGCATGAACGGGGGAGGGGCAGAGAGAGAGGGAGACACAGAATCAGAAACAGGCTCCAGGCTCCGAGCCATCAGCCCAGAGCCTGACGCGGGGCTCGAACTCACGGAGCGCGAGATCGTGACCTGGCTGAAGTCGGACGCTTAACCGACTGCGCCACCCAGGCGCCCCTGTTCTTGGTTATTTTATACTTAAAGTTAAATTAATAAAGTGAGAATAGCGTATCATATTTCTTCAGTAAAGCCTTTGTGACCTCTAGGTTTGATCAGCAATATTCTGTGATCTGTGTTAGAGTTCAGGATCCAAACCGTATCCCGGAATTTGTACCCAATCTTAGGCATCTGCCTGTGCGCTGATTGTGGTGCTGGTGGCTACACACTGAAACAAGCGAGTCATTTAAAGTGATATAAACAGTTTCTTTAGGGCTAAAATGACATCATTAACATACATTATTTAAATTTGATTATTTAAATTTCAGTACGATACATTCCAAGTGTTCTGCCTGAACAAAAAGAAAACACATTTTTTTTTATTTGAAGCAATCTACACAGGTTGAAAGAAAGTTTAATAGATTTCAGTGAATCGGAACAAAAATTTGTTTTCTTTCTCCTAAAAAACTACTACGTAATTAGTTATGCATCTAATAATAATTTTAGTAAAGTCAACGCAGTAGGTCATAGTAGGAAAAATAATTCATCTGGTAGAAAAATGGATCATAGTTATCATTTGATTAGCAAAGACATTCTCTACTGTATTCCCTCTCCACATGAGTTGCAATTAAAATTATTCCTTCTACCAAAAATTAGTACTTAAATAGGAAGGAAAGAAATCCTACTACAACTAAGTTTGTTCTGAAGTGTCAAGTACCGATAATTTTTTTTTTCTGAAAAGGAAAATACAATCCATTAGGATTATAAAACTCACTTATTTTTCCTTTATAAAAAAATAGTTGAGTTAACACATAGTGTTACATTAGTTTCAGGTATACAACATAATGATTCAACAAGTTTACATGTTATGCTGTGCTCACCACAAGCGTAGCTACCCTCTGTCACCATACAACGCTATCACAATACCATTGACTATGTTCCCTGTGTCGTACCTTTATTCCTGTGACTCATTCATTCCATAACTGGAAGCCTGTATCTCACACTCCTCTTCACCCATTTTGCCCATCCCTTTCCACCCACCCTCCCCTCTAGCAACTATCAGTTTTTTCCCTGTATTTATAGGTGTGTTTTTGGCTCTTTGTTTATTCATTTGTTTTCTGTTTTAGATTTCACATATAGGTGAAATTATATAGTATTTGTTTTTCTGTGTCCAACTTAGTTTTTGTTAATAAATATGGAGAACAAACTGAGGGTTGCTGGAGGGGTTGTGGGAGGGGGGATGGGCTAAATGGGTAAGGGGCATTAAGGAATCTACTCCTGAAATCATTGTTTCAATATAACCGTAACTAATTTGGAGGTGAATTTTAAAAAATAAAAAATAAAATTAAAAAAAAGAATATCAAAAAAAATAATAATAATAAAATAAATATCATCAGGTAATTTAATGTTTTCAGGATTACTCCATATTTCTTTAAAAAAGGTCTACAATGATAATGAAATTTCAAGATTCTTCTGGGTATATTTCCTTTAAGGGATGGTCTAGAGATATAAAGAAATGCAATGCAAATGGATTAGATAAAATTATGATAATCTTGGGGGAAGAAAAATTCTTGAAGATTTTCAAAGAGTAACCAGTAAAATGGTTATGAAGATATGATAACTGGCAGATGCTGAGTGAGGGGTATATGAAGATTCTAAAATATTTTTTACTAATTCTTGTGAGTTTTAAACTATTTCAATATAAAAAGTTACAATAAGAAAAATGAATAGTAGAAAATAATTTTGACACATATCAGCTAAAAATGAGCAAAACTGGAAAAATACAGTTGAACCTCAGTATTGATTCTCATTATCATAAAAAACAAACTCTGTGTCAAAATATCTCACCAGTTCTGCAATTGACCCATTGTATAATTGTGAGAAATATGATATATATGACTAGATTCTGTTTTTCTTGTTGAAATTATACACTTATTGAAAGGTACATTTCCATACAAGGACCAAGTGTCATATAAATTACCAACCCGAGTGTCAATTCATCACATATGTCAATAAGAAAATATGTCCATGCATTAAGTATTAAAATCATTAAATTATGCTCAAATTAGCTATGAAGTCAGAAAAAGTGACTTAATAATTTAATAACTTAAGTTAGAAAATAATATTATGAAGGATCCTTCTGTGTTATAATGTAAACATATAAAATGCATTAGTATCAAATACTGTCTAAATTTGATCTAAAAGTAAGGATCTGCTATTTGAAGATAACATTTACATCTATTTCCTTAAGGTCCCCATAGAATATAGCCAGCTCCCTGACATATAGCAGTCACTTTATTTCAAGTTTCTGAACGAATGAGTGAAACTTTGAAGAAACTGTTTCTATGATTCAAGCAAGTTAAAAATTTCTAGAAGATTTTAACTGATGATTTTTTGTTTTGGGTAAAAAATTATTACAAGAAA